>NW_022744754.1:0-503 GCF_011630105.1 Anneissia japonica | reverse complement strand
GAAGTCAACAAGCTTTCGGGCATAAATCATTATTAAACTCATGTAGGCCTATATATAAAATTAATAAATCATGTACAAGCAAAGGTTTTGGAGAGAGGAATATAATTTTCCAATAGAAATCAGTAAAAATACATCCAATAAGAATACAATAAATCAGATATAAAATAACCATAAGGAGACTGCAGGCAATATTATTGCCTGATTATTGGTCGATCGATCATTCAGTTAGTTGGTTGGTTGTTTGGGTTGGGCATACATGTTTTTAGTATTAAATAATAAGTTCCCCTCAAACATGGTTTTCAGGAGCATTTAAAACAGAACTTTATATATACATACCGCTTGCAACGTTCCAAAACCAAGTGTGGCGAGAGTTTCGCCATCTGTGTGAATGTTATCAACGAAAAGAGCGTCAGTGGGATCCAACCTACAAGCCGGATGGGTGTTACGGAACTCTGGACCAGCAGGATCAAGACCTTAACATATGAACATAATGATAATGATGA
>NW_022744753.1:0-1301 GCF_011630105.1 Anneissia japonica | reverse complement strand
AAATATTGATTTCATCTAAGATCATGCATGGTTTAGTTTTTCCTATGTGTTCAGGGGCAGATTGAAGGGGAGGGTTGCTCATCCCCCCCCCCCTTTTTGGAAAATGAAAAAAGAAGAAAAAATAGATCACCCAAAACGCCTCAGAGGTTATTTTCGGGTGTCTATAAAACAAAAAATTTGTTGGCGACTTCCCCCGGACCCCCCAGAGTGGTGTTATCTCAATTTACCCCCGCTTTAGTCCACCCTTTCAGACGTCTCTGGAATCACCCCTGGAGTTATTATAAATGTTATTCCATTATTTGATAATTAATGTAATTAATGATTAATAATAAGTCTAATTAAATTGCTAAGTACTCTGGAATCTAGGACTGGTTGATAATTTTATTGGCCAGCCCTATGTAATTTCATTTTATTATTCAAATTATTTCATTCTTCGGTTGCATTTTCGTTGATAGGTTTCCAAGAAAAATAGGAAGCGATATCAAATGTACAGATGGTAAACAAAAAGAGAACATTTTAATCGCATAATACTAATTCGTTTTTCGCCCATTGTTTCCTCAATATTTTGTTTTGAAGCGCATACAGGAACTGCAATATATAGAATCATCATCTTCATCATCATCTCTGTCATCATAATCATCTTCAAGATGAACAGGCGTACATTACATTCTATTTCAGAGATAAATTCCAACCCATAGTTAAATTAACACTGATGTTTTCTTAGTGGCAGCTCTTCTCATAATCATTTATAAGTATAGTAGTGCCTTATTATGCAAAAAAAAAACCACTAATCAGAAGTATACTATATGAAATTGAAGATGTCAAGCAGGGGTCATATGTTCAAAGTAGAATAATTACCACATTGTAGCAATCTCACAGGTATAGAAAAGCACACAAGAATCCTAGTTCATTGTGTATCAGTACCCCAACTGCTAACCCCAGTATCCCAGAGGGGTGGGGCTCCATGACTGGTACAAACAATTTTTTCAACATTAGCGAAAACTTTTTTCTTTAATATCAAAAATATAATTATGCCGCTTGATGTCATTTTTTTCTTTTCTTCCTGTTTTAGGTGCAAGAGACGTACATGGGGCAGCTGTTATAGAGGTGTCGGCAAACCATTCTATATGGACTGATCAGATCTGTAGTATACAAGATACCACCCAGCTCCTCTCATACCTCTTCAGTATACCAAGGTCAGTGACATTTGTGATGTGTGCTGTCATACCATGTTGAACAATATGAAACAATAATGCAATTGTGTGATTATCATTGTTGTCAAAGTGTTTTGGGTATAGATG
>NW_022744752.1:0-1811 GCF_011630105.1 Anneissia japonica | reverse complement strand
ATATATGTGTATAGTATATATATAGGCTAGGCCTATATACACTTATTTACCTTTCTTTGATTCTAATGTGTCCTGACTGTCGCTTCCGCTTTTTAATAAATTCCACATTCTATGTAACGATTACTATCGCACACGGGTGACGGGTATCCCCAATTTGCTTACAATTAAAAAACAGCTAACGACTAAAGCAGTTTAACTACGGATGGTTGACGTCGTTAAGTTCACATTCCGATAAAACATCATTAAGTCTACATCCAGCAAATGTTATGCCGGGCACTCACTGTGTCGTACGACCGTCGCACGACAAATTTAACTCCGCTCCCTGTGAGCGATAGACGACGCAACGTCGTCTGATGATTGTCGGTAGCAGCCATAGAGATTAATAGCTCTATGGTAGCAGCAGACTGAACGGATCGGCATTAAAAACGATCCGTTACGCGCGCATGGTCGCGTTGCCTTCTTCATAGAATCGCGTCGTCCAACGACCGTCGTGCGCAGTTAGTGCCCAGCTTTATAAAGCTCTGTTCAGGTTAACAAAGAGTATAAATAGAACAAGAGAGCCAACAACGCTCATTGAGAGCGTAAAAAAACGATACGCTCTACGCAGCTAGCGTAGGACGCCAACTAACGCTTGTGTGTGTTTTATTACCATCCAGTACTCCACCGCGCACGGTCGGTTTGTCTGTTTATCTGTTCTCCACAAGATACTGTACTTTTGTTTTCTGCATAGAGATATAATAAGAATACTAGAGCGCTAACAGCAATGTATTCGATGTTCGAAATACGCAGAGCTGTGTGTGTACCATCCAAGATGGCTGCCATAGATTCAGCCAATCAAATTTCCCCTGAGCACTATCATTTTCAATTGCGCCCTCAATTTACACAGAAAGTTCAGTGCAGCAAGTTACCCGTATTTTGAAACTCGAGCGTTGCGGTGTATGGGTTGTTTAACAGCTCTGTGCTCTCAACACACTCTCATAGAGTGCTGACAAGATGGCGGAGCAATGCAGAGTTGTGTATGTGTACCATCCAAGATGGCTGCCGTAGGAAAGCGCCACCTTCAGGCTTAGTATACATATTATTACCATAAATAAGCCCTCTGACTGAATATTATTTCATTAATGATAATTATTATTGATAATGACAAATTATTAAACTGTCGTAGCCAAAAAGAGGCCAAGTAGAGCATCTTATTCAAATATTAAAAAGAATTAAAATCGTGTACATTACACCCATACACAGGCATGACGTTTTTACGAACGGGACTTTGCTCTCTTGTTCTATTTATACTCTTTGAGGTTAACACATTTTGTTTAAAGAAACCATTGCAGCCTGTCCTATTCAGACGTTCACATTATGGAGGTATTACTCCATGTTCAGACGTATTAAATCTTAAAACAACGAACAGTGGCAAAGTTGTGATTCAATGTAACAAACTATAAAAGTTGAAAACAAAATTTCATTTACACTAATAGCATATTACTTAACTCTATAGTTAAAAATCAGTAAATGAAATGACAAACGTATTATGTAATATCAACAATATTGGTTTGTTAGAGTTGGCTCAGGCACATTGCAATGGTCCAAGAGTGTAGACACCTCTCTCTGACTTATCGCCGGTATCGCCAAAATGAAGCTGAGTAACAGGCAAAGTTGATTTATCGGTAAGAAAGCCTTGGTCCATCCGGGGCACAAAATCGTTGACGTCACAGTTACAACGTTTTTTAACATCATCGCATGTTTCTACAATTACAAATAAAAAGCGGCTATTTAGCACTTGGTACTGTAGGTACAATCATTTGTATGAACGA
>NW_022744751.1:0-911 GCF_011630105.1 Anneissia japonica | reverse complement strand
TTGTACAGTCGTAGACAGGTGCTTAGTACAGTAGCTTTATAGTCAGTGGCGTCAAGATGCTAGGTAAAAAAAAAAACAATTATTAAACATCTAGTTCATATAGTATCATTCATGTGTTTTTCCCACGAGACTTGTAAATAAAGCTGATCGTTTATCGATGAAAGCTCGTAATTAATCGCTTCTAATCTTTTTCATTAATATTTTCATGACTTCTACTAAAGTTTATGATTACAATGTATCAAATAGTATTTTCTTTGCGTCATTAATTACTAATTATCAAATGCTTGGACCCTGGACATCGTCCATACAAGTAAGAAAATATGAATACACCTGATAGAGATTCGATTGTCAAATAAATACTGATTAAGGCCTATTAAACCAGTGGCGGATTTTACTCAAAAGTCCCATTATCATAAATTTTCTTACCTCACCTGAGGTAGATAAACCCTCATTCTGTGAAAGTCCTTCTCCAGGCACCCCTCTATTTGAAATTCCTGGATCCGCTACTGTAAACTTTAATTTGTTAATTAAGCCCTCTCCAGACACTGCCCACGGCCGCTTTCGGCGACCCTGTTTATAGTCACGGGGGACACAGGTAGACGCTGGAAGAACAAGAGCATCGAGTGATCCCTTACTCTTCCAGAAGTTGCAATGGGCTCTTTAATTTTAAACTAATCAGATAGGCCTAGGTATTAAATCATTATCGGACAAACACGAACCCTTCGCATTGACGTCAAAACTGTACTATGAATGAAACTTTTCCTTCATTTTTGTTCTGTTTCACTTATTTTTATTAACTGCGTTTCCGGCTTTAGTTTCATAGTTTTTTCCCATGTCTATAAATGTCCATGTGTATAATCCCATATTTAATCAGGCATATATATAATACCGGTACCTATATTATATATAAT
>NW_022744750.1:0-1273 GCF_011630105.1 Anneissia japonica | reverse complement strand
GTAGATATATATATATAATAATAATAATAATAATAATAATAATTATCATTATTATAATCAGGATACAATGCAGAGACAAACTCTAAGCAATGATATATATCAATGTTAAACGTTAATGAGGAATCTGCGAATGTAAATAAAGTTCCTCCAACCGGGATTCGAATTGCTCTCTTCGTTCTATAAGTTAACTTTGCAAGGTCTAAACCTTATTAATCTGTTCTCATAATCCAGTCCCCTCATAACTCCAGAATAAAACGAGTACTTTTTTGTTGTAATTTCTCTAATTTACAGTATCTTCATCTTCAAAATCTAGGAACCCACACATTATTATAATATGCCAATAATGGCCGAATAAGTGACTTATACAGTAACAAGGAGCTATCGGAAACCAAATATTTGAATGAACGATGAATAATTCTCGATTTCTTGTTAGCCATAGAGATTATCATGTCGGAGATTATCTTATTTTGCCCGTGAGGTCAACTCTAAAAATAAGGTTACCCTTCAAACAAATGAATTAAGAACCAGGGGTTTATACAATCGTAAATCTCTAATATTATTTCTTCCAAACGTTGTTTTTCCTGTTATGATTTCACAACAATATATAGGCCCTAATATCGGTTTTTCGCATCTATTATAGAACTCTTTAAAACTTCATCATATTCAAAAACCCGTCAGATGAATAGGGGAAAAGGTAGTATATTACATACTCCAAGTATCTTTCGATACTTGGAGTATGTATTATACTATCTTATCTGAGATTTATCAGCGGACCTTTCGGTATTAGGGGAAAGGTGTCCAAAACGGGCACCTTAAGGGAAAATGTAATTTGATCGCAACCCTATACTGCCACAAATGTAATTAATTTAACCATATTTTAAGTTGCTACTAATACACAATAATCAATGGACGAATTATGTCTAACTATAATATTTAATAAACATCAACTGATTAAACAACTATTCAATTTCCCATCATGAATATGTAAGTAGGCCTATAGATGTGTATAATTATTTGACGTCCACAGTAAAAACATATCCGCCAGTCGTTCTAAATTTAATTTTTTTCAAATATTTTCACGGCTTCATTGTTTCCTAAATGAAGGTAGGTAATTTCTGAACGACATGTGGAAGAGTGTTTATAAATTCACTGATGACAACAGTAGGACTGTTGCAGGCTGATACAATTGGTCTTCCACGATCATTGGTATTTATGGATTTGATTAGAGTATTAGCTGGTGCAGGAAGTTGTTCTTAATAAAATCTGATATATA
>NW_022744749.1:0-653 GCF_011630105.1 Anneissia japonica | reverse complement strand
ACTTAGTGCAAATTTTTGACTTTCCGCCATATTTCGAGTACTTTTCCGAAAAACTCCAAACTTTTAATGGAATAGTCTTTGTTTCAGGCTATCTCACTGTGCATAACAAAAAAAAATTACATTTTGACTCAACTTTTTAACATTGTCACTTTTTGCACAAAAGTACTTATCTCGCCGAGTTAAGCACTTAGTGCAAATTTTAGACTTTCCGCCATATTTCGAGTACTTTTCCGAAAAACTTCAAAATTTCAATGGAATAGTCTTTGTTTCAGGCTATCTCACCGTGCCTAACAAAAAAAATAACATTTTGACTTCACTTTTTAACATTGTCATTTTTTGCACAAAAGTGCTTATCTCGCCGAGTTGAGCACTAATTGCAAATTTTTGACTTTCCGCCATATTTCGAGTACTTTTCCGAAAAACTTAAAACTTTTAATGGAATGGTTAGGGTTAGGGTTAGGGTTAGTGTTAGGGTTAGAATTAGGGTTAGGGTTAGGGTTAGAGTTAGGGTTAGGGTTAGGGTTAGGCAAAGTGAGTTAGGCTAAATCAAACACTATTCCATTGAAAGTTTGAAGTTTTTCGGAAAAATACTCGAAATATGGCGGAAAGTCAAAAATTTGCCCTAAGTGCTCAACTCGGCGAGATAAGCACTT
>NW_022744748.1:0-1028 GCF_011630105.1 Anneissia japonica | reverse complement strand
GCCAACACAACTATTGCTCCGACGGTCGGTCTGTCTGTCATTTCAAGGCCACTAGCCACTTACAAACAATGCATTTATAACAAGCTTTTTACATTTGTAATAAATATATTGAGCATTAAAACATTATTGCTTTCCCTAAAATTGTATCTTGTCCACTCCCGCCGCCTCCCCCAACCCCGACATTTCAGATGCTGGCGCACCATTGGGTTGTCCAGTGTACATAATTTGGCTCATGTGCACTTTAAAGAGCCGTGCCTCTGTGGAGACGAGTAGGGGTTACCCCGGTGTACTGGTCCATTCAGCCCCTGCTGTGGACAGACAAGAGTAGGTGTTACCGGTTTACCGGGTAGCTCAGACATGAAGAGACCCTTAGGGAGAAGCAAGTTACTGTGAGCTTCCACGCCTTGGGCGCTTTGAGATCGTTCCGGTGTAAAGCTCCTATATAAATCTAACGTACATAACGTACATATAATAGTGTTAGCTAAAATAAATGTGTAAACGGGAGTATAAATTATCAGCAAATAATTATGTAAAAGAATAAACATGACAAAAAATAACAAAATGCAAAATAAATATGTGTCAATGTTCATTCTCATATTATATAACATTAAAGATTTCGACAAATAATGTTGAATTGATATAAATTGTTAATGTTTGAAAGTGTCGTGAGCGATATACAGTGTACAACAATATTCAGTATTTTTCATGTTTCCGTAAACTTGAATGTTCATAAACACTGAAAAATTGTCATTATCCTATATTTATTATATAAATCAACTCTCTGTCATTCTAAATGCATACGATGCCTCTTGATCACGCACGACTTAAATTTTGCACAAACCATTATTCGATACTCACATGCTGCACCCATCAACAAAAATCAGCAGATATGAAATGACAGAAGTAACAATGTCTTGCAAGAAAGTACAATTCACTAGAACCGTACGTAGTACAATTATCATAATAATGTGTTGCACATCTAATCAATAATGAAGGTATCCTAAAAAAGACCAATAACAACATAAGTT
>NW_022744747.1:0-614 GCF_011630105.1 Anneissia japonica | reverse complement strand
TCACTCGTAAAAAATACCACACAATAATTAGAGTAACCTGAGGGGCATTGTTGTCACATGTAAATAAACAACTAAGAATTAAAGTAGCTTGGGAGAGATTTTCAATTCAATTTCTTTTATTGCTGCAAAATGCCATTTTGCAACAATATCTTTACATCCGTTACCCATGTGCACTGTAATTAAGGTGTTCATGTAATTTGATTTTTATAGTGTGTATTTCGATTTGTAACCAATTTCTTTCCTGTTATTCCAACTGTATTCTTTTATACGACGCACTACTTGCCGGTTTTTGAGTTCCTTAAAATGACAATTGTAACTACATTATTGCTACCTTTAAAAAGCATCTGTATCTAATACCTGTAATAGGCCTATATTCAACGTTGTTTTATTTTTTTGTTGATCCAGGAATTATAATTTAAACGTTTCCTTACTGAACATCGTGTCGGTAAACATTCCAGTATAAATTCATAAAATAATTTAAAACAAAACCAGTACGTTTCACTATTTTAATATAATAATAATCTTTGTAATTTGCATCTTTGTGATTCCTTATTTTAAGTTAAAGCAATGAATCAATATTTCTTATTTACGTTTTGTCGAATGTTTGTATATTG
>NW_022744746.1:0-587 GCF_011630105.1 Anneissia japonica | reverse complement strand
CGTTGCGCACACCTTCATGGAGGACGCCCTGGGGTACGCGGACGACGTGGTGGCGATGCAGAAGATATCGGGAGAGCGAAGCGCCGTGAAGGCCGTGCTGCTCTTCGTGGACGGGAAATCTCCGTTCGCGAAACTCGCCGAACTCAAGCGGAGGAGAGATCACAGGAACGGGAGCTTCTAAAACGGTCTCCGAAAACTCGGTCACCTGAGCGACGATGCCCTCAGGACGGCCGTCGACAAGAGGAAAACCGTGCTCGAGGAGACGGACGGGACGTTCGTCGGTCTCGTCGAATCCTTCGTGCGCTCGAACAGGAACAAGAGCAGGACGTTCGGACACCTGCGATCGGCGTTGCCCGAGAGCAGGTGGCACGACCGACCGTACGCAGCGTACGTGATCACCGGCGCCGGCTTCGACGAGTCCGCCGAACGCGACTGGTTCCGACTAATCGGGCCCGAGTCCGCGATTCCCTGGTGCACGGAGTTCGAGAATCTGCTTCCCGAACGGAGTCTGTATTCGGAGTCGGACATACTGTTTGGCGTGGTGCATGACCTGCTCAAGTTCGGCGGCAACGTGCCTTCGTCCAACA
>NW_022744745.1:0-1445 GCF_011630105.1 Anneissia japonica | reverse complement strand
GTAAAATCGTTTCAGTGTCCTTTTTGATCAGCATATTAAAGCTGCTACGTTGAGGCAGCTACACTAGCATTTGACGACTGCATCATTCTGCGACTTCAGCATTCGGCGACTACTTCATTCGGCGACCACTAAATCGAAAACGGGTATTTTCTAGCTTTCTAAACAGTTTACAACATGTCTAGTGCTCCTTAGTAGGGCTTCTTACTACTTATATCGTATTTATTGTCTATCATGATTTGTAAACATTAGGGGTATGGGAAGTGCCGAAGTACACTCCCTATGGCGGCAAGCTGTACACCGGTACCATACTCCAGTATGTCTATACCAACTTTCAATGTATTGGCACTATAGAACATACTGACATAGAAGAAAACCCTGGACCAGAAAATGAAATACTAAGGCAAAAAAATTGCAGTCCAATCACTGTTCTGACTCTTAATGCTAAGAGTATTCGCAATAAATCCATTGAAGTGGTAGTTTATCTCACGCTTTACAATGTTGAAATCTTTGTGATAACAGAAAGTTGGTTGAAAAAGGCGGAGAAAAATAAATCCACTGTGGTAGTAAATCAAATTAAGTAGCAATTTGACAATGACTATCACGCATAATTATTAAATAGTACGTAATATTACTTTTACATTGGATTTTCGTTGTTCTCTGCACATATTTCGATGTAAAACGATGCCTCGCATGAATCGTTGTTATACCTCGCACTTTTGGCAATGGCAAAACGATGCCTCGCGTGAATCGTCGTTTTGCCTCGCTGCCTCGCATGCCTCGCTGCCTCGCACTTTAGTACTACTCAAATACCGATCTATAACAGTATGTTCATTGTTGGTGATTTTAATTTTAACTTGAATGAGCCTAACTGCATCCTACAACCTTTTATTATATGGATTTTTTTTTTGCCTCGCTGCCTCGCATGCCTCGCTGCCTCGCACTTTAGTACTACTCAAATACCGATCTATAACAGTATGTTCATTGTTGGTGATTTTAATTTTAACTTGAATGAGCCTAACTGCATCCTACAACCTTTTATTATATGGATTTTTTTTTTGCCTCGCTGCCTCGCATGCCTCGCTGCCTCGCACTTTAGTACTACTCAAATACCGATCTATAACAGTATGTTCATTGTTGGTGATTTTAATTTTAACTTGAATGAGCCTAACTGCATCCTACAACCTTTTATTATATGGATGCACTTCATTGCATTCGACTCGTTAATGAAACAACTAAACCTAGCATTAATGACCACATAATGGGAACTACATTATGTTTAGTTTTTACAAATACACCTATATATATACACATATACCCATATACATATATATACATATATATATGTATGTATATATGTGTATATATACATATTATGTATACATATATATATATATATATAAATCATCAAAGAAAGGTAAATACAGTGTTCGAATAAAGGACTGAAT
>NW_022744744.1:0-8524 GCF_011630105.1 Anneissia japonica | reverse complement strand
TTTTGTCTTTATACATTTGTCTATATATATATATATATATATACATACATATATATATACACATACATTACATATACATATACATATATATATATACATATACATATATATACATATACATATATACATATACACATATACACATATAATATATACATATACACATATATACACATAATATATACATATACACATATATACACATGTATATATATACATTTATATACATATATATATATATATATATACATATACATACATGCACACATATACATAATATACATAATAATAAATAAATAAATATAATAAATAATATAAATATGATATAAAAACATACTATTTCACATATTTCCCGACAATATTTTCGCAAAAACTCTTCATACTTTAATTCTCCAGCCCAATTACCTTCCATATTATTGCAAGATCGGCCTAATCGCGTCACAAACGAAGGAAGAGATAGAAAAACAAATGACTTCAAAATTCGCTCAGAATCATCATATAAGCCCTCTCTCTCAGAGAGTGGGCTAAAAATATGTAAACGTTATTATTTAAATATCTAACCCAAATGTCTATGTGTACATTACTCTTTTTTTCTTGTTTGTTTTTTTTTTGTTTGTTATTTTTTTTTTTTTTTTTTTTTTTTGGGCAATTTATGGATTTATGTATTAAAATGTCTGTAAATATTTAATTTTTTTTTTAATCTGATTCTTGCTGGAAGCATTTTTTAAAATGAGCTATTCAATTTTTTTTTATTTTGAGGCATTTATCTATATTTTACCTGATGGTACATCAGGTAAAATATAATTAAGTTGGTATAAATTAGCGTGAACAATTTATGTCTTAGTGAAAATATAAAAATAAACACAGCATGTTGTTAACACATACAGTGAAGTCTACTGTATGTCTCTTTGTAAAAAAAAAATCTCATTTTATGCGCTGTATGCAGACGCAACTCTATTTTAGCCTATGTTTAACCATTGTAGTCAATGGTGATCATAGGCCTACAAACTAGGCTTTTATGGAATATAGAATTACAGTATTGTAAATTGACATTTTTGTAAATGTTGTACAAACTACAGTAACCCCTACTGTCTGTTCTTTCATATTCACTAGTGTTGTTCACAGCAGTTCTTAAAAGTGTTACCGTGAGAATAAGATTTTTTTGACAATTCGCATGGTATGCCGTAAGTTAACCTTGAAAAAAAACTTACGGTACTGTGGGAATTATTTCTTATTCGAACGGTACTGTGAGAATACTTTCTAATTCGCATGTTAGCGTACCAATAGTCTCTTCCATTAAATATTCCCAGTTTTGGTTTTGCTTTATAATGGGGCCTATCCTTGTTGACAGATGCTTAGGTGTACTGTACAATTAGTACTAGACAGACACCAGACAGGCTAGGGCCTAGGATGAAGTTTTAGTATGCCTATGTTATCTACTGTAAAGGTAAAATGTGGTTTCTGGCAAGATTACGGCACTCCAGATCTAGGCTGGCCTTAGGGGAAACTATAAATCCACAAATAAGTGCTGCAGCGCTTATAAAATTTTTGGAGGCTTCAGTGCAGCGCATTGAGAGTGGCGCTTATAAGATATTGGCGTGGCGGTTTCTACGCCAGTTCCCACGTCACAATCGGTACCAGTAGTTCGGTAGGCCTACTGTATCATACTGTAGGCTCTACTGTACATCATTATAAATGTTTATGAAGATATGTAACATTCCACCAAATTTTGAAATTCCCCTCACACTTTTGTCTTGGATTCACTTTTAATTTTTATCAAATATTTCCCAATCATTCATATGAACAAATCAGAAGATCTGAGATGGGCATTTTAGTGTTCTACTGAGTGCAAAAACTTAAGACAAACAAATGCGGCTTTTATTGTTGTACCGTTTTTAAGTGTCAATATCTCAGGAAATAATGAGTGCTTACTAAAGCAGGTTATGCTCCGATACAGTGCACCCTCCAATGCGAGACCCCTCTAATTCCGAAACCCCTCTAATTCGAGACCACTTTCCAAAGACCCAGAATGATGTGTAGCTAACGCGTAGGCCTACTTGCAGGAGCACAAATCAGCATACGCACAAAATATTTATACGCACACAGTATACTGATTATATCACTATAGCAACCAATGACTGGTACAACACAGTTGGTTATACAAACTAACATTAAAAGACGGCGAATGACTTATAAAGCAATTAGATATATATTACCCATTACACATATAACAAAAATTCGCTCTGATTTTATTACCATTGAGTACTCTGCTAGTGATATTGCAACACATTCAACACATTTAAATGTGTAATATAATTCACTCACTCATAAAACCTAAATCTTTGTTTAAACCATTAACATTACATTTAAAACAGAGGAGCCAATGGATCTCATCAAATCTTTAAGCCTTCATAGATTTGAAATTGGTGCCTAAGATTAAAAGCATAAATCACTGATAGTATGACTCGGTAAATTAAAGTGGTGAGCAACTCAGGGACACCTTTTTGATGTATCAAAAAAAATTAAATCCTTCCATTTATTGAGCCATTCCAACAATCGTTGCTCGTGGCACAGTGGACAAAATGTTGCTCTTTCCCATAACGTTTTCCTCCCCTGACGGTCGCTTCATGTCCTCTGCAACCGGTAAACCGGCGCACCTTTCATTTGTCCACGACAGGAGCTGAATGGACTGGCATACCGGGGTAACCCCCTACTCGTCTTGAAAGATGTACTTGGTTCTTTAAAGTGCACATGAGCAACTGTGTACGCTGAGCCTACAGTTTACATTCCTTATCCGAGAAGACTTTGTTCCACCACCAGAACTAGGAGCGAGGCTATGGTTACGGTGCCCCTGCCTTAACCGCTCGGCCATTTGACTCGCTCAAGTATGGTCTTTAACTAATTTGTGTGTACAGTAGTTGATACAACATGCCAATATTTTGATAGTAAAAAACGGGAGAATCAAGGTCTTGGCTTGTGGTGAGTGGTGTGTGTCCCCATTAGATGGTGGTCCATGGGATGTAACCCACTTTAAGCTTTATCTATTTATGTACAGTAGGCCTATTATAAGGGTAAATCTCATGATTAAATGTGTATTCCATTAATAAAATTATTGATTTTAACAATATTTTCTTGTGTGCCTATGCCTTTATGGATCAGTTTCTCATTTACTGGCCTTTTCAATACAAGATGCAAAATCTGGATTCAATGCTTGTCATAAAATGCATTTTCAATGGGCTTAAATTGATACAGATAATTACTGGACCAGTCTGTACAGTAGCTTCATGTCTAATTATTCAACGCAAGATCTGGTCCACTTACGTCACAATTCTTTATTCAACAATCAATCAGTTTGAGTTTACATTCGGATTCGCCTACTGTACATAATTGCCATTATTAGGCCTACACTTAGTTCAAAATAGTAATATGCTGCGCTTTGTACAGCGGTGACGGCAAAATTCGGCAAACTGGGCTTAGCAAACTGCGTTACGGCCAACTATCATTTCATTTTTTCGGTGAACTGGATTCAGCAAACTGTGTTTCAGCAAAGTGGCCTTGTAAGCTCGGCACGCTGGGTTTCGGCAAACTGGATTTCGACCAACTGGTTGGATACCTACAACATAATATTATCTAGCCTAGGCTCCTAGCCTAGTCCTAAATTTTTTAATTCGGGAGAACTTGAACAAATTTGGGAGACCGGGAGATAGCATGTAAATTCTGGAGACTGGGAAATAGCATGTAAATTCGGGAAACTCCTGATTAAATTGGGAGGGTTGGAACCTTTGGGTCCTACTAAATACCACACGGACCACACAGGACCACATGACACCACACGGATGCAAAAATGATAAAAATATTCCACACGGGAGTAGAAAACTACTTAATAATCAATAGAAACCAACTTTTAGAACGATAATCGTCAAAATTCCGTTAAAAATCGATGTATGTTGTTTTTGTTTTGTTGGTTTTGCCCATCGTGCCTTGGTAAGTAATGTGTTGACATTGTGGATCTATAACGCATTGACGTGTCAGCAGAAACGCATTCCTTTCATAGGTTCACTCAAGATATACTGTATACTTACACATGAACAGTAATGAACTTATTCTACATAAAAAATATATATGTGTATTTACATTGTGGTATATTTAATTATGTATTAATGTATTGTTAGATACATTTATTCTATTTTTTAGGAACTCTGCAATGTATAATTTATTGAACTAAGATCGATGGATATTGCATAATTTCAAAATACATGTTTTAACACATTGGTCTACACTGTCCTGGCACGTTTAACCTCCGTCGTCGTTCAGGTTTGTGTGCTCTTTGTGGTGATAGGAAAAGTTAGCAGACTGTTGGAAGTAGTTATTGTTTTTTTCTTCTCGCGTGGTGCGGCATTCGTGAAATCATTAAAGATCTTCTTTATCATCAGTACACTTATCATCATTGCTTAATGGTGTTG
Organism: Anneissia japonica; assembly: GCF_011630105.1. Lineage (NCBI taxonomy): Eukaryota > Metazoa > Echinodermata > Crinoidea > Comatulida > Comatulidae > Anneissia > Anneissia japonica. The sequence continues at coordinate 4,061 of NW_022744744.1, read as the reverse complement.
CTGTTGCTGATTTTTTGGCATATTTTTAGTGAGTCTAATCACAAATGACAGAAAACAAGAGTTAACGTCATTCAGGAAATGAAAAATATATTTATTTCTTCTCGAAATTTTTTATCGTCCCTGCCACCTTCTTTATTGTGATATCTTGCATAGTTTGACATATTAATTAGCATAAACTAAAGGGCGTATCTTGATAAAGTAACAGTAATGGTTTATGTAGCACAGGGCTGATATATGTACTGTTATGTCAATAAACTATTGAGTACTGTACCATTAGGCCTACAGTGGTTCAGAAAACAATCGACAACTTTATCTACATACAATGACAATAAAATGAGCGGTCCTGAAGTGAGTAGATATTTGATGAAATGTGTTATAATTTAAAATGTATTATAAATAAATATATTTTTTGAATCTTGAATCTTGTTTGTTTATATTTTACTCGTATCCTAATGGAATCTAATTCTTAACTTCAGATATTTTGGCTGACCTGAATCTATTTATTCATAATATATTTAATTTTACATTCATGCAATCTCCTTTACTCAATTGTTGTACACTGAAATATATTATCAAAAAAACAACAGAAAACCCCTAATAACTCACGGAATGAAATCTGAATTGACAATTTTTCTCTTGCATGGGAGTCACACCCCCCTTTATTTCAATCTTATTTGTAAGAACTGTAAATATTTTTTTAATTTTCCATTTTTGTAATATACAAATATACATAATTTAAATAGGCAAGGCCTGTATTACATTATAATATAATAATAATTATGTGATAATGATAATAATAAATAGTACAATTTTGTATATACTTATAAAATAATAAAGTAGTAATTTTAACAACAAATACTATTAATTTTTCCTTTTTATTATTTACAATTGTAAAGTTCATTACCCTTCAAGTGGTGTGCCTTGAATATTTTAAAATAATAGTCTCTCGATGAAATATAACATACATAATGAGTGTAGTAGACTATTTAATCATGGTTGAACGCGTTTCTGCAGACGTCAACGCGTTAGAGATACTCAATGTCAACACATTAACTTCTGAAGCACGGCGGCAAAAAAGTGTTAAAAAATAGTCAATTTTTAGTTTACCATAATTCTGACAACTATCACTATAAAAGGTGGTATTTATTTATTATCAAGACGTTTTCTACTCTCGTGTGGTAATATTTTAATAAGTTTTGCATTTGTGTGGTCTTGTGTGATGTCGTGTGGTCCGTGTGGTATTTAGTAGTGGGACCGGAACCTTTGCTTTGCTACAGTATCTTTACGACTCGACGTAAACGTAGCCACTGCGAATGTTTAAACTCCATCGTTTTATATCTTTGGTTTAATGCTTTCCACCTGTTATATATAGTAGTAAGTAGGGCCTAACCAAGAAAGACCTAGGGCCTAGGGCCTAGCCTAGGCCACCTAGACGAATACAGATTATTTCGGTCACGCTTTGTTTCGGTCGCGCTTCATTTCGGTCGCGGTTTGTTTTCAACAAATATATGGAGCGCCAATGGAGTTTCGAAACGCTAAATTTAATATAACTAGGCGTAATTATTGCAAGTTCGTCAATCGGTTTATCATACTATTTTTTATTTATGTTTTGTTGTATTTCTAAGTAACAACAGGCTACTTAAAAGCAAATAAAATTAATACTATTATTACTAAACTATCAATTAATATTATCGGACGGTTTTTATTTTCGTTTTGTTATGAATACTACGCTTTCTACTGCATAACAAATACAGCAAATAAAATAAATACTAAAATATGATATGATGTTATATATTATTATTATTATTATTATTTATATACATTGTATCTGGAAAAAAACAGCCAATTTGTCATTTAAATTACTGTAACATTAGTTTATTAACAATTATTTTTAATAGTATTAAAGTCTGTTATTGTTTTTATTTTCGTTTTATGAAACCTATGCTTTCTACTACATAACAAATACAGCAAATAAAATAAATACTAAAATATATGATGTTATATATTATTATTATTATATATTTTTTTTTTATTTACATCGTATCTGGAAAAAGCAGCCAATTTGTCATTTAAATTACTGTTACATTAGTTTATTAACAATTATTTTTATTAGTATTGAAGTTTGTTATTGTTACTATACTACTGTATAACTTGGAGCTATTTTTATTTTTTGACAGAAACAACGCAGATGTTACGAAGTTGACCGAGTCTGAGATACGTTTTTTTGGTTATTGCTATATATATATATTGATATAATTTAAAATTATAAAATTATAAAATGATCAGTTTAAATATTGAATGATTATTGTTTTAACTAAATTATGAAATAGATTTCAGATGGTAACAATATTCAATTCAATTAAAATCAAAGATACATTTTATTGACCATTTATTAAAGTATAGTACAGCATATATGAAAACGCAACAAAAAGAATAGCATGAAGCACATACTAAATTCCATTGTTTCAATTACAAGATCATGTTGCAATCATGAGTATATCACCGTAAATAAAAGAAAGAGAATATAGCAGAAAGATATTTTGTTAGTGGAAAGATAGCAAATGCCAAAACAAACTTAGGCCTATGATAAACCGATTCACGAACTAAAATATATAGGGCCTAGGCATATTAAATTTTTCGTTTTCGCAACTTCTTCGGCGCTCCATATATTTGTTCGAAATAAACCGCGACCGAAACGAAGCGCGACCGAAATGATCGGCTAGCACCTAGACTACTGTAGGGCCTAGGCAGCTAATAATTATGGTAGGCACTAGGCCTAGGCCTCACTAGGCATAGGCCTAGCCCCATCTGGCTAACTTTTCCACAAAAGTGATTCACTCACCTTCGGTTTGGCTTAAACAGACGGTGTAATTTCTTGATAGTAGTAACAGTAAAAGTGCTAATGTTTCATAAAAAGTCTCCATACCAGGCTCATACAAAATAAATCAGACTAATCGAATGACTTGGTCATGGATGGAGCGCATTGTTTTTGAGTGTTGCGAGAATTTTGTTTATTCAATGTTTCCGGGTGTAGCGCCCTCACTAGTATTTCTTTTAGTTCCTTAATTTTTAAAATTTTCATTCATTTGAGTCACATTGTCTAGGGACCTACGTAAAGCAGGAGAAATAGAGGATGGGGTGAAGGGAGAAACTTGCACAGAGAGATGGTCAATACCACCTCAGCCCCACCATGGTGGGGGCGGAGGTAAGAAAATTTGTGATTATGGCACTTCGAAGTGGCCGGAAATGGCACTCTCAGACAAACTTTAATTATCATTTTTCTTTCTTCTCCATTTCTTAAATTTAGATGGCTCTACCCCCTTGAATCCACCACTGTGAAATTATAATTTTTCTTTTGATGTTGAATCTCTGTTTACAAATGTTCCCCTTACTAAGGTAATTAATATAATTCTTGATAGAGTTTAAAATAAGAAACTGATATCTACTAACCTTAAGAAAAATTCGCTAAGGAAACTACTTAGAGATTGCTGTACTAAAACTGTATCACGTTAATATATAATATAATTTATTGAACTTACACTTTTGTTACAGTGGCACTCGTCAATTGACGGTGCGTTCAAGACCAACAAATTTACAAAAGAAGTTACATTAAAAAAAAATATAAAAGCACAAGCACAAAAAAAATATAAAGCACAAGCACAAAATTTGAAAGCCCCTTCTTATCATAACAATGAAACTTAAATTAAACTACTTAAAGTAAATAAATACAAATACAGACTTATTTTCCTGTACAGTACTATGGCACATCTGGGAAAACACAATCCAAAAAGAGAAATATTGAGAAGAGGTAAAAAAAAAAAAAATTTTTTTAAAATTTAAAAAAATAAAAAATAAATAAATAAAATCAATAAATAAATAAAATTCAACATCACAACACAGCAAATCATTAAAAGAATACGAGTTTAATACCGGTATATGTACATGGGTATACATACACATGCATACACACATCTACAATACACACATACAGTACAGTATAAATATACACACATATAAACACACATATATACATATATATACACACACACATACATACACAT
>NW_022744743.1:0-1455 GCF_011630105.1 Anneissia japonica | reverse complement strand
GTGTGTGTGTGTGCATATTATATACGTATGAAAATTGATAATTTAAAGCCTTATATGTATGAGTCTACAAATAAGGTACCACTTATGTTTTGAGGTTAATTCATAAATCACCATTTGTATCCCATTTGTATAAACAATTATTTCCCATTTGTTTAACTTCACAAAGGCTTCAAATTGTCATTCCAAAATTGTGCATAGGAAAATGACACTTATTGCCAAACAAATAAATTTGATTTGGGTAGCTTTATTGACAGAGTAATCACAGAATTTTAAAATGTAAATATCTAAAGTGGCCTGTCAATATTTAAAATGACCTCATTACATATGAATTTATCTTTTCTCTTGTTATTATGTTGTCGTATAAAATAATGCATCTAGATTTTAAACAGTTAAAGGGATGTATGCAAATGAATTTGTAAAAAATTATTCGAGACAATGATGTTTGGGTTAGAATTACAGTAATGGTTTTTGGATGGAAGGCCTTTTTAGGCCGACGACGTTATTTTATTGGCAAATATTGAATACGAAATGATAAAAATGTTAAATATTGCACTGAAGTATGTAAAGGAGTGGAAGCTAAGTTTTAATTGTGAAATATAGGCCTAATGGTTGCTGGAAAGCGTATTAACCGAGAGAAACAATGGAAGTTGGTGACAAATTCATAAAAGAAGAAAACTGCTATCAATACTTGGAAGTGATAATTTACTCAAATCAAAAGGAACATAACCAATACTAACATGTCATTCAAAAACGGCTTAATTTCATATATTAAAGGTTAATTGGAAACCTTAATAATTTTAATTTTTAATAGTCTATTACGGCAGTATTCTATGGAAGACAATGATAGCACTTCCCTTAATTGATTACGCATGTGGAGTCTGGCATAGCAATTTAAAAAAAAAAGATAATATAAGCCCCTATGCATGTATGGTGAGTTTGATGGGTGTTGTGTAGGTGTGTGTGTGTGTGTGTGTTTGTTAACTCTGTTTTAATCAGTGTCTTGCATAGCTCTATGGTGTCTTGTGATCAGGTATTTTTTGAAGCACGCCCTCTGGACACTACAGCAGCAGAGCATCGTAGGATTGCGAGGAACTGCCTCTCGCGAAGCGTCGTGAGATGCGGCGGTCGTACGATTTCCTTTTTAAACCAAACGGGTCAGCAATGACATGAGGAGCTATACATTCTTTACGTTGGATCCTTAGAAATTGTCATTCTAGAGTTACATCAGGTTTTCAACTCTTGGCTGGGGAAAATGTTGATTAATTAATATATTCTGTGACCCAGTCACTCATCAAGAACCGGTGCCACTTTTTATTTCAACCTTCTTATTGCTTTTGGGTGCAGAGGAGGAAGAGGTTTTCCTACATATCTACAGGCAGGTAGGCCTATATTGATAATGTTTATGTTTATCTGACCCGAGGTCAGAGTTTTATTCACGTGATCCTTTTTGGCGGG
>NW_022744742.1:0-617 GCF_011630105.1 Anneissia japonica | reverse complement strand
GGGGGGGCCAGGTAGGGACCTTCAGAGATGGAGGGTCCATATTACCTGGGCCCCTTAGGAAGAATCGTAGTTATGGCACCTCTAGTCAGACGGAAATGACTTAAAATTTGAATATAATTTTTTTCCATTCAGGGAGAGGGCCCGTACCGCCCCCACCCCCTTAATCAGCCACTGGTTTTGAGAGCAAACATTCAATGTTTTAATTTTCCAATGTTCTGCAGTCTATCAACGTTTTTGATTGGCCTAACGATGAATATAGCAACTTTGATATGTTAAGGAAACTGATCTATAAAAAATTAAATCTAATTAAAAACATTGTGGAAATGTCATTAAATATACTACAGGTAAACGTTCTTAAATAAAATTACATTAAATGAATCGTAAATAAATCGAGGTCGGATTGAAATAAATCACTGTAAATTGGATATACACAGCCTAGATTTTTTTTTTTTATTATTTTATTTTATCTTTATTTTGCCAATAAAACAATATACTGTACAAATAAAAATCCGAGAAGGCAATGAATGACCACAGTTGTTTAAAAAAAAAATTGCAAAACTAGATTTCAAAAACATTGGATTACAAATATAAGATTAATACATTGATTAGGAATTATC
>NW_022744741.1:0-785 GCF_011630105.1 Anneissia japonica | reverse complement strand
GCAGGTCAGCTCAGCTTGTGCACCGCGAGGATTGCTAGGCCCATATAACAATTCGTCCAACCATGGAGGTAATATTTAAACGCACTTTCACAACAGAAGTGTGCTGCATGGAAAGTAACCAACTTCACGCCAGTTAATAAATACAGTATTATTATCAATATGATACAGCCAAGCTCATGCTTTCTCGCCGAGTTCAGCACATTCAGGTTTAGGCCTAGCCTAGAGAGAGCACAATAGTCAATATTCACGTCGGGTTTGCAGACATCTACAGTATTTGAAATAGGCCTACATATTAGTTTTGACATACAGTAATGTAATTGTTGTAGTTAATATAGCATTAAATAATAATAATACTGTATAAACATTTAATTTTTCAAACTGGCTAAGATCTAGGAACCTCAATTTGCTACGTACGACGAATGGGTGAATATCATCGTATCTATGGACAATTGCATCCTTTGCATAAAGCTGTATTTCCGAAATTTAAACAATGAATAAATATATCAATTTTTTGTTTTGTTTTTTAATTAACATTTGATGAGAAGCTGAGTAAGAAATTATTGTTTAATGAGAAAGGTTTAATTTATTGTTCATTGTACAGTGTATGTTGGCCAAAAAGGAGGCCTAATTGATTAAATTACATGACATCCATTTGTTTTTCCAATACATTTATATTTTAATCTTAAATTAATCACAACACATTTTAGTATCAAATTTTTGTTGGTATTATTTCTAAGGTACAGTGAGTAATATGCAACTCCAAATTTACAAACAATATTTATAGC
>NW_022744740.1:0-1787 GCF_011630105.1 Anneissia japonica | reverse complement strand
CGTTGTAGAATCTACAGTTGTTTCTATTTTAGTTGTGGATTCTTCAGTTGTTGCATCGATAGTAGATGTTTTGTCTTTCGTTGTTAATCCTTCAGTTGTTATATCAACCGTTGTGCTCTGCGTCGTTGCTTGTTCCACAGTGGTGTCATAGGGTGTTGTCTTTTCTTCTGTTGTTGATTCAACGGTTGTTATATGAACAGTTGTCTTCTCTTCGGTTGTTGATTGTTTAGTAGTAGCATCAACCGTTGTCTTTTCCTCCGTTGTTAATGAATCCGTTGTAGAATCTAAAGTTGTTTCTATTTTAGTTGTGGATTCTTCAGTTGTTGCATCGAATGTAGATGTTGTGTCTTTCGTTGTTAATCCTTCAGTTGTTATATCAACCGTTGTGCTCTGCGTCGTTGTTTGTTGCACAGTGGTGTCATAGGGTGTTGTCTTTTCTTCCGTTGTTGATTCAGCGGTTGTTATATGAACAGTTGTCTTCTCTTCGGTTGTTGATTGTTTAGTAGTAGCATCAATCGTTGTCTTTTCCTCCGTTGTTAATGAATCCGTTGTAGAATCTACAGTTGTTTCTATTTTAGTTGTGGATTCTTCAGTTGTTGCATCGACAGTAGATGTTTTGTCTTTCGTTGTTAATCCTTCAGTTGTTATATCAACCGTTGTGCTCTGCGTCGTCGTTTGTTCCACAGTGGTGTCATAGGGTGTTGTCTTCTCTTTCGTTTTTGATTCAGCGGTTGTTATATGAACAGTTGTCTTCTCTTCGGTTGTTGATTGTTTAGTAGTAGCATCAACCGTTGTCTTTTCCTCAGTTTTTAATGAATCCGTTGTAGAATCTACAGTAGTAGCATCAATCGTTGTCTTTTCCTCCGTTGTTAATGTGCTCTGCGTCGTTGCTTGTTCCACAGTGGTGTCATAGGGTGTTGTCTTTTCTTCTGTTGTTGATTCAACGGTTGTTATATGAACAGTTGTCTTCTCTTCGGTTGTTGATTGTTTAGTAGTAGCATCAACCGTTGTCTTTTCCTCCGTTGTTAATGAATCCGTTGTAGAATTTACAGTTGTTTCTATTTTAGTTGTGGATTCTTCAGTTGTTGCATCGAATGTAGATGTTGTGTCTTTCGTTGTTAATCCTTCAGTTGTTATATCAACCGTTGTGCTCTGCGTCGTTGTTTGTTGCACAGTGGTGTCATAGGGCGTTGTCTTTTCTTCCGTTGTTGATTCAGCGGTTGTTATATGAACAGTTGTCTTCTCTTCGGTTGTTGATTGTTTAGTAGTAGCATGAATCGTTGTCTTTTCCTCCGTTGTTAATGAATCCGTTGTAGAATCAACAGTTGTTTCTATTTTAGTTGTGGATTCTTCAGTTGTTGCATCGACAGTAGATGTTTTGTCTTTCGTTGCTAATCCTTCAGTTGTTATATCAACCGTTGTGCTCTGCGTCGTCGTTTGTTCCACAGTGGTGTCATAGGGTGTTGTCTTCTCTTTCGTTTTTGATTCAGCGGTTGTTATATGAACAGTTGTCTTCTCCTCGGTTGTTGATTGTTTAGTAGTAGCATCAACCGTTGTCTTTTCCTCAGTTTTTAATGAATCCGTTGTAGAATCTACAGTTGTTTCTATTTTAGTTGTGGATTCTTCAGTTGTTGCATCGACAGTAGATGTTTTGTCTTTCGTTGTTAATCCTTCAGTTGTTATATCAACCGTTGTGCTCTGCGCCGTTGTTTGTTCCACAGAGGTGTCATAGGGTGTTGTCTTTTCTTCCGTTGTTGATTCAGTGGTTGTTATATGAACAGTTGTCT
>NW_022744739.1:0-799 GCF_011630105.1 Anneissia japonica | reverse complement strand
CTGTACTACAGGACTAGACTATTGTTTAAATCCAACGGTGAAAATTGTCCTCGAATCTCGCCAGGAAATTTTAATGAGGAAACCAGACAGGAAGTGAGAAATATTAACATATCGTAGTCGCAAAGAAAAATTCAACTTGACGTAACATGCATGTGACGACGTTAAAAGAGGCTTTGCCGTTCGAGCTTGAAAAATTCAACTTATCGTAAGAATCGTAACCGGCTTATTTTGTCTGCGGCCCAGCACGATCAAGACGCGGCTGTTTTTGCCCAACTTCTCGTAACAGTCGTAAGAATCGTATGAATCGTAAGAAACTCTGAACTTTACGTCGACAGGAAACCAGGCTTTACGTTCTTCGTGGAATCTGGTCGGCCGACGACCGTCGGGTGCAGTGTCGTGTGCCCAACTTTAGAAGCTCCACCGTTGCGATAATGGTCTGAATCTTTCGCGCAGCGACCGGTTGTTCGAGACATTAGGCTACACATGCAGGCTCAACGATTTCTTAGCGATGTTAAGCCTGGTTTCCTGTCGACGTAAGAAGGCAGATTTACTTACGATTACGTCGTTTTATCGTAAGAAAATGCGATTTGACAGGAAACCGATTACGACTGGTGCGTTGTGAAATCGACGTAACGTAAACTAAAATCGTCGCAAAACAGTTTTGGACAGGAAACCGACGTATTGAATTTTCATGTGATACGTCGATTTTCCACTATTTGACAGGAAACCGCGACTTAGTGACTTTTTGTTGAATGAACTCGCATACGTTGCGTTGCAAACGATTCTTATGAAAAGTTGA
>NW_022744738.1:0-1381 GCF_011630105.1 Anneissia japonica | reverse complement strand
ATGGGGAAAATGGTAAAGAGGATGATACATCACCAAAAATGATAGTGGCGCATCATTCAAACCTTTTAAGAATCAGAGGCAGATCCAGAATTTTTCAAACGGGATGTGGGGGGGGGGAGGGGAGCACACAGAATAGATAATTGAGGAGCTCTAATTTCAATATATCTACTGATGTTTTAAAATTTAGTGGCAAAAGTGGGGTGGGGGTGGATGGAACGTGCCCATGTGCGCCCTACTGGATCCGCGCTTGGGAATGATGTATCACTGAGTGCCAACTAACAATTTACTTAACTATGCAAAAAAATAAAAAATTTTACCCATCTATGCAGACGTATTTCCTTTTTTATAACAAAATATTTAAAAATGTGTCTGTCATGAACTAAAAAATAAAATTGGAAAAATCCAATTCCTTGTTTGAATTGCCTAATTTGTATATTAAGTAAGTTCAGTGTACAAATTAGTCAATTCAGATGTATTAATATTAGATCACTTTTATTTCAAATATCAAAAATATATACAATATAAACATATAAAATATGTATAAATTGTGATTTCGAAAAATAAAAGGAAACATATAAATACTCCCTAGACAAGTGGCAAAGTATATTCAAAGGAATAACATGCGCAAGGGAGGGGCAGAGCCCAAACATTGACAAAAACAAAACGGACAAGAAGACAAAGAACAAAGGAAGACAGACAAAATAAGTCACCAAAAATTTGCATATTTAGCCTCTGAGGATTCCCGCTGCATTACAATATTAAGCCAGAAATGGAAAGTCCAGTGAAGGTTTTGCAAAAATTAAGAATATGATGGAGGGTCTCTCGGTTCCCACAGGAAAGGCATTTATCTGAAATCCTTTTCCCCCACCTGGCAAGGTTTACCTGAGCATCGAGGGTATCTTCGACGGCGTTGAAGAGAAATTTAAGAATGCTAAGTGGGAGATTGTAGCAGTGGGTATCGGTGGTTAGGTGAGGGGGGGGGGGCTAACTCGCAAAATAATGTGATTTGATGTGATTTTTAACTATTTGAGCATGATTTGTGGGCGGTGGATGGGCAAGTATTTTTATCAGGGGGAGGGGCGTGCGCAACCCTCGCACATCCTAGGTATGCCAATACATAGGATGCCCTGCAATTTACCCTATGGTCCGCCACTGATTAAGAAGTTACTTTTCTTGTTTTGGTCACTGATACTGGTTTCTTCTTTCTTCTATATTCGATCCTTTGAAATGTGCTATTCAAAATGTTAATAGAATTTTTGAGGTTTTTTTCATTTAATTTTTTTTTTTTTTTTTTTAATGGCCAAGAAATGAATGAATATGTTGGTGATGAACAGGTGGGAGGCCAATACGAAGAAGGCAAATTTGATAAAGGAACTGGAGG
>NW_022744737.1:0-911 GCF_011630105.1 Anneissia japonica | reverse complement strand
CCATCATTGCTATTTGATGTCCGTAGATGATTTAAATACAAATTGTTTCGCCTTTCTACAACCATTTATCTTGAAAATGAAGATCGCGCTGACTCTGCATAAACTTTGAGACCCGCCGTCTTTTTACTGCTGCGCAACAAAAAAGCACATGACCCATGGTACCGTCTGGGCAAGGCCTGGGCGGCGATTGGTAGTGGAATCCCGGAAGGTTTGTATTAATTTATTTTTTTTTCTATTAAAAGTCGGAATGCTAAAATAATTCACGTCAGCTTGAATAGGAAGAGATCACAAATGAATCAACTCCTCATATAAGCATGGAGGAAATATATTAAGATGATAAGGCAGGCTGATATATTTTTTGTTTATAATTAATTTCACTATCTAGTTACGTAATACAGTAGACTATGTAGTACATAGGATAGTCCTACACAATTCTTCATAGTCCCACCATTCCATTTAAAATTAAATAAAATGTGATGTTTGGTTAAAATATACTTTACTTTATACGTTCTACTATTTAGGCCTACTAGAATAAACAAAAAGTAGGCCTATATTATATTTTCTACATACTGGTCAATTTTATTCAAAAATTATAAAGTTCAGCTCCCGGCTCAGCTAGTCGAAAATACGTTTTCATCACATAACAAAACAGTTTGATCATAGTACTCGTACGTTGTCAGCCAGACGCAAGACTTCAAGCCACGTGATGAAAACCAGCTCGTCAACGAGATATGAGGTCTTAGCCTGAGCTAAGCAAGTTGTGGTTTTTAATCAAAATAAAATAACAATTAAAAAAAAATGTCACACATCATCAAAACTGTGTTTGGAATATAGGCCTTTGTCAATGCTCCCCCTCCTCCTCCTCGGTGCACCGCACATGTGTCCTGTTTTACAACCTTGTGGGCCTACGT
>NW_022744736.1:0-801 GCF_011630105.1 Anneissia japonica | reverse complement strand
CACATGGATAATAGCTTTCAAAAGTTACCTAAAACAGTTTTACGATCGCATGATGACGTCATCGGTCAAACACCGTTCGTAAAATAGAAGGTTCGTAATTGAGAAGTTCGTAATTGGGAAGGTCGACGCAGTCGACCTTCTCAATTACGTACCCTTTGGTCTAGAAGGCGTTCGTAATTGAGAAGTATGAAAAAATAGCGCCCTCTATCGAGAAAAATAACGGAAACATAGATTTTCTAACCATGTGTGTGCGCTTAACGATCGTCACGGCCTATTTGTATGGTCTATGACTGGTCTTAGTAAGTTTACACAGAATATTTACAATGTGTAGGACTTCGTAGCAAACAACAACAAATTCTTAACTATTCAATATTATTACTGTATAGACGATTAACCTCTCTCCAAAATCAAGAAGAACTCCGCATGGGCAACGATAATTTATTTAACCATGTGCTTGTTGCGCAGATGGATTTATGCTTTGCGCTGATTGGCTATGCACGCTCCAGGGTTTTAGCATTGTGAACCAGCCGCCACACTGCTGCCAGCCTATAATCGCGAGTGCGCAATACACGAACGAACGTATAAGACGTGATTCCAACAGATAAATTAAGATCGCATAAGATGGGTATGATTTAAAAAAATAAAACAACAAACACATTAGACGGACATGAACGAATTTATGAACGATATGACAGACAAGATTTGAAAAAAAATAACCAAAACATACGACGGACAGGAAAAAATTCATAAAGGAACGAAAGTATAAGACGGACATGATTCAAACAATAAAACAAAGCCAAC
>NW_022744735.1:0-954 GCF_011630105.1 Anneissia japonica | reverse complement strand
ACTAGAGAAAGAAAAACATTTATTATAAAATACAGTGTCAATTCAAACATTCTTTTGTAATAATAATGGTATATATGAAACTAATACTATTATAGGCCTAAGTGCTGAACTGTGAAGGGCTGTGCTCTGCTGCTCAGCCTGCATAACAATGCTGTCACGGTTGGGTGAGCATAACTTTCCTAGGCCTATGATTGACTTAAAAACATGCTGTCTTTAAGATCATTTTTCTACCTTTTTAATACATCTTATAAACTTCTAATTTGTGTTAAACAATGTACAAGACATTATATTTTTATAATTATTTAGCAACTAGGGTGAGTTGATTCAGTGAAGTTTATTTTTTCCAAAGTTTCTGACAAAATTTGTCACAGTTTTAAAAGTATCCACACCATCAACTAATTGCAAACACCAATTTGCAGGTTTAGGTGTCAGCTTTCAGAAAAGCTATTGAAAAGCAGCATTTTGATTGGTTAAGAGTTTGACCTGACCAAAAAACTACATTGACCTCAGAGAGCCAAGGAGAAAAATTCACTCAAAAAGTGCTAGTGTGTGAAACCCTATACTGTAAGCAGAGATTTGGTAGGCTTACTAATTTATAAACTATCATTGTGGCAAAACTACTAAAGTGAAGTTAATAAAACTTACAGATATGATAGAAACAACCTTTCTCTCACTAAAAGTGAAAGAATTATGTTGATAGACCTTCTACAAGTGGAGAAATATTAATTTATGTGGGAGATAGTAAATTTGAATTGCAGTTTCCTGCACGTTTTACTGGTGGTGTGAACACCCTATAGTTTAAGGCCAATATTTAGCTAGGTCTAGGCCCTAACTGTGGAACTGAAATTGTTTAATTTACTCCTAGTTTAGGTATATTTTTTTTTTATATAACTGCTTTTCACTTTGTACAGTAATTGTTCTATGCAAATTGCAACATAAAATGAACTTCCAGTT
>NW_022744734.1:315825-317882 GCF_011630105.1 Anneissia japonica | reverse complement strand
TCTTTTTGTGACAGTAAAGCACATAAGAACATGAAATGTGAATTGACAAGCTTCATACCAATGTCCGAAGCTAATGAAACAGATAGTTCTCTCTTAAAAATGTATTTTAAAGATGATGATTATGCAATAATTGATGAAGATAAAAATGATGAGGAAGACTCTGTTAGTGTTGGTGAGATAGTAATACAAAATAACTGTGATATACAAAAGAATAAATGTGCAGTTAACAATGATATTGAACTTTCCGCAGCACACAACAGGATTTCCACATCATCCATAGAAAGCCCAGCCTTGGTAGTATATGCATGCACTACATTTGATTGAGAAAACTTTGATTAATAAATTGTATAATGTATGTAGATTGTAATACAGTCAAACCTGAAAAGTAGTGGTTGTGAAATGGCAATGGGTTTTTAATTAATGTCAAATTTCGTTGGTTGGCTAATGTTTACTTTGATGAATTGGAAAAGCTATGTTATGAATACCCAATAAATTGTAGATAAGGTGAAATAAGGTGATAATGAATATAAATTAGATAAATAAAAATAGTTTAGAAAAGTTCAGAAAAAAAAAACACAATTTGCTACATTAAGTTAGTGAAATAAAGGAGATGAATGTTATTTTGAATATGTTACTATTGTTAATTACTCTGGTATTAAACATACTGATACCAAAACAGTCAAGAAAATACTTCAAAAATTAAATTTTAACTTTGAATTACAGTTGTAAAAAGAATCTCATAAATTATCAACTTTCAATATTAAATCACAGAATTAAAAAAACATTGTATGTACAATGTTTTAAAATTAAGAAAACATTTACTGTAATCTGCAACTAGTAAACTTATCTATTCCTAAGTATACTTTTGTGTTGTTTGTCCTGAAATGTATATTTAATGTGCTTATATGTATTTTAATAATGTAATAATCCATACATTTTTTAATTAGTATTACTACAGTACAACCGTAATTGTATATATATTTTAAGTTGCATTTTTTAAAGATTTACTGGATTTGGTAAAACACCTGTACAGTAAACTGTATATACTGTTACTGTATAGTTGTTTTACACTATTAATAGATTTTTTATTTAATTGTTTTTCTTTCTCTCTTCTATACATTGAACGCACCAAATTATTGTGTGCTGCTAAAACAAAAGTCTATGTTCAGTTAAATAATGTGAGCAAATATATAGACTATGCATAGACTACAGTACATAAGCATTGTATTATTAAAATTTCTGTTAATTGGTGAGAAAAAAGTTTAGTTGCAAGCTAATCACCTTTGTGATACATTACCTGTTTCTTTGCTCTGTGCATAACTACAACTTATTTATTAGAGGGAGCCCTCTACATTGCATTTTTTCCACTTACAATAATAATTATGAAATGGAATAAAACCTACTTTATAAGGTCTTTATTTGTTCGTCTATATACTTATTTTATCTTGTATTTGATTATGAATACATATAATCCACTCATGTTTTCTGAAAAAACGAAGCTGAGCAAGCGATTGACCTGATTTTTAATTCAGACAGCGATGAAGGTGAATTTTTAGATGTGCGAGATTTAGACGTGCCTGTTAGCGATGATGACGGTGGGGCTTCAAGCAGTTCTGGCGGCGGAGATATTCTTCTTGATGAAGATGAACCTAGGCCTAGAAATGTGAGGGTAGTCGACGCTTTTGAATGGAAAGATCGCGCTTATAGTTATGGATGGTTGGGTAAATAAATTATATAACTGTGTGGAATAGGAATGTTTTATATTTGTTTTTATTTTTTTTTTGGCTATAACTTATTTTTTTTTTGGTTTTTGCTGACGATTTATATGTAGCATTTTTCTGTCATTTCTATTATATTAACATATATATATCATATTATATTATATTATGAAAAAAAATTCCCAAAAATATAAATTATACATCAAATGAAAGCTTATTCTATAAGCTTTCTTTGTTTTTGAAACATTTTTCTGTATAATTTACAGAAAGTTCCCAAAAATCCACCAGAACGACGTATACTCAAAAAAAGCAAAAAACCTTGTTACACTGCAAAAGAAT
>NW_022744734.1:308022-315331 GCF_011630105.1 Anneissia japonica | reverse complement strand
CTATTATCAACAGACCGGCGTCTCTTACAAGGCTTTTATATTGGATAAATCGCGAGGTTTCACCCCTGTCTCTTATACACATCTAGATGTGTATAAGAGACAGTCATTATACATCATTGCAATCTTCCTCTTTATACCGGCCATAACAATCATCATTCCCATCACCTTAACAATGTGCAAACATCAACTATTAAATTCTTTACCAACAACTCATGATGATTAACAGCATTCCAAGACAAGTTTTATGATCATAAATCATCAAATCTTGCTGTAGTCATTGTCATACATCTTGAAATTGATTGAAAGGTATAGGTAGTCAAACCTTTTACAGGTCAGAAGTAACCCATCCCTTTTCTTAAGCCTTCTTTTTCGTTTCATTTCATATTCGTCGCATAAAACAATACTGAAGAGAGAAAAAACAAGTGAGACAAGATTCCCAACAGCAAAATGAATAACACAGTGAACCCAAAATAAGGGTTTCCACACAAGAAATACAACATAAAATACAAAACATTTCAATTACAGAAAGAGCAGTATACAAAAATGGGCACAATAATATAGGTTAAAAGTTTCCCCACGAATAAAATATACAAAGGGTACTGGGTACACCTTGATTTCTTGCTTCGAGCAAGGTATTCATTCGTAGAAGTCTTATGAAGATAAGCCTATCCAATAGTGACATTAAAGGGTTGGGACCAGAACATACATCAGAATTTAAATTGGCAAAGATAGAAAAATGTTAAATGCAGACACAATAAAAATTTGGAGTCATCAGTTTGCAAACTGTGCGATCCTTTGAGAGTACTGCTATGGACTCCTCAGAGTGAGTCTGTTACCTTCCCAGCACATGTCGGTACCCATTTATACTCCTGGATAGAGGGAGGCAAACACAGATAAAGTGTCTTGCCCAAGAACACAAGCGACCAGCACAGCTAGAGTTTTCGACTCAGCCCATCACATAGCCACTAATACATTTTCAGGAAAGCACTGTATTAGCCAAGTTCATTCAATAGCAGCATGTTAATTACTTAACTAGTACATCTAATTGTGTTAGTCATCTCCACTTCTTCATCTCTGTCCATCAGTAAACCAATCTTACCGCTCACTTTGCGTCAAAACAAAAATAACAATATAAAACTTCAACTTAGTTACTCATAGGGATGAGTAAGTAGTATTACAATGCGTTAATACAACTACAGAGGTAATAAAACCTCCTTGATACAACTGACAAGACAAGATAATTAGGACTACCATGTAAACTTGTGATGAATTGTTCATTATAATTAGTAAAAAGATGGAAATGATAGTGATTGGAAACTTGTTAATGAGTAATGTAGCTTCTAAATATAGAAAGATACTCCAATTAGAGAAGCACCTTGAAACACATGAATATATTATCACTATAGTTGAATAGTTATTGTTTGTTGTTATTTAAAAAATAAATTTAGTATAATTTTTATGGAACAAATATATATGTTACATAAAACAGTTTATAGAGCAGTAAAAACAGAATACCAAACTGTTAATTAATACGAAATGCCACAAAACAAATACCACCATAAACCATCATAAAAACAAAACATAGTAATAGAAATTTAAAGACATAAACGAATATAAAACAAATATAATAATGAATACATCACATATTAAACAAATATTATGGAACATATAATACTATACAGCAAAAAAACAGAGCACAAATAAACAAGTTCTCGTAATCTCGAAAGCTGAGATGAGGGCAGTATAACTATGACATCTTTAAGGTATGAAATTCTTCACAAAGTTTCACTAAAAAAAAACTATTCTATAGTATTACAACACAAAACGAAGGGGCGAAGAAACTCATTGATCGAGTTCTTAGTCCACATATCAAGCGGCATGCATCTTATTTTGATACCGGCGCTATAAAACTACACCTACAGTATTATATATATTATTAATACTATTATCAATATTATTATAATTATTATTATTATTATTATTAATATTATTATGTATTTTCCACTTCTAAAAGAATCACAAATCAGAAGGAACCTGTGAACTAGTGCTCTATTTATCAAGACTTAAGTCTTATCAATTATTCCATAAAGAGAAGCACTTTATTGTTTTAACTGTTTGGCTATGTTTTTCAAACAACATAAGGTACAGCAATCTAGAATAGTCACTCCATAGAGTGCATTTCTCTGAATAATGAAATATACAAAGGCTGTGTATGATGAGTGATTTTGTTATTTTCCGCCCGATTCTTGAATACTGAACAATACACAGGCAGTTTATGATGGGCATTTTCTTTTACAGTTAAGGGTAAGAAATGGAATTTTCATGACCTTGATCTTTAATTTCTCAAAATTTAATAATGTCTTTCTTACATTACTACTAAATTTTATGACGATCCATAGTTTTTTCATAATCTGACTTACAGACAGTGGTGACAGAAAAGTTAACATTGTTAAATTATATACAAATCATCAAAGAAAGATAAATACAGTGTCCGAATAAAGAATAGTAAATCGTGTAGCATATAGCTCTCAACGAATGTTGTCCTATAAATAAATACATTGTGAAATAAAAAGCATCATAACCATTAGACCACAGAGGATTCATGGTTGAACAGATTCAAATAACTAGCAGGTACATTGTATTACACCAGGGGTGGGCATAAAAATCGGTCGGAGGGCCAAAGTGAATATTTAATTTAACACCGAGGCCGGGTTGCACCCAACCTTTGATATTTCCAGTGACCTCCCAAAAACTCTAAGCACTCCTTTTACACCACTTTATTCTCAGTTTCAATGTTACTTTTTACATATGATCGGTGTCTGCCCGTAAAAAACAAATGTGGCAAAGACAAGCCAAACCAGTCACTTGTCGCAAAAATCGATTTGAGTTATTAATACAGTGTTAGAGAGTAAAATAATAGCTATAAAATGGTAAAAAAATCATTCAAATCGGACATTTCCTTATGAAGTTACAAGCGTTTAAACATACAGCTGTTTAAAGAAAAATGTATGAGAAATCAGCCTTCAAAGTTTATGATTTCAGGCATTTCTCATACAGAAACTATCTTTAAATCCTTAAACAGTATTTTTTTTTGGAAATGGGGAAAATAACACCATAGAATGATGTGTAGATATAAAAGGTTAGTTTAGTGCAATAAAATAGATTTTTAAAAATTTTGACATTCCAGCACGTTTTGGCCAATTTCTCTGAAACACGAATTGCGACGAGTGACTGGTTTGGCTTGTCTTTGCCACAAATATGTAAATCTAGTCAATGTTGCTTGGCAGGCCCCACAGATAAGGCCTGCGGGCTGCACTTTTCCCACCTGTGAATTACACAATGGTGCACTTCAAGAGGGAGTTCTACCAGATAAATCTAGAAGGTATGGCTGGAAATAAATAGTAACATATATAAATGAAGATAACCATAGACACTGTTAAATTATATAGACAGAAATCATAAAGAAAGGCAAATACAGGAATTTTGAACTACTCAGTGTACACTAATTTTTTGTCAGTGTGTTTTTACAGCAGTAAAATACTAGAATCTAGCATAAATCCCCTCACTCAATTCAGGTGAATCAATTTATATAGTTGTCTCAGATAAAATAAATATAATTGACATTGTTAAATTCCTATAAATATGAAAATCCTACTAGTTGGGCTATATTTGGTACCATGCTAGCCTAAATATGACATAAAATATTAATAATTGCATAACAACACTTCAAAAAATATCAAAGTCAAGGCTGGTATTTTTTCATCAAAGAATTCTTCCTAGTTATTTCCAATATACTGAAGCTGGACACTCACTGCGTCGTACGATGGTTGTACGACCGTCGCAAACGGCGAGCAATAGACGACGCAACGCCATCTGCTGATTGTCAGTGGCAATCTGAATGGATCCTCATAAAAAAGACAATCCGTTCTTCACGTGCATTCTTAGTCGCATTGCCGTCACTTAAAAAAATAAGTCAAGGCTGGTATTTTTTTTATCAAAGAATCTTAGACTTGAAGGCAGCCTTTGTTCCTAGTTATTTCCCATACGCTAAGGCATAAAGGGTTCCACCAAAATAAAAATCACTTTGAAGAACATGTGGCTCAATTGTAGTGCAGGGTGTACCAAGTAAAAATCCTCCTGACATAAAAAAATACCTGTTTTACAAGATAAAGTTCAGGAAGTCAGTAAATTTAATGTGAATGAAATGCTGTCCCATGATTATAGTAAATATAATTTAATGCTTAGATCAGCCGATATACTTAGTAAAATTAAATTATTTATAACAAAAACTATAAACTGGAAATGTACAGTATTAAAAAATTGAAACAGGTAGCATGAGGTGCAATGTGCTTCCAGTAAGAGGTTAGGAGTTTGAGGATGATCACTTGTGTTTTTGTCCTTTTGGCAAGGAACTTTATCTGTATTGCCTCTCTCCAGTCAGGTGATAGTATAATGAACTTGGTGTTTGAAAGTAAGGTTTGATCAAAACAAGAAACTAAACATAAAAGTCATAATACAGTACTTTGTTTTAACAATAAAATGAGGAAACAACTACAGTAAAGCAAAAATGTTTCTGTAAAAATGAATTTTAATATTACCATATATTTTGGATGCTTACCATGCTTGGAACTTGGTGTTTAATTTTTTTTAGATCCTTTTTGTAATGTATTTATTTTATGGTTGGAGACATATAAATAAACAAATCAATAAAAAAAAAACAATCAAAAATAAAAAAAGCAAATAAATCTTGAGGAAAAGCTGAAGTCATATAAAGTTAACTTTAAAAAATCCATCGAGGATGAACCAAAGTGAAACCGTAATATTATAGTTAGCTTATCGCAATAGTCTAAAAGCTGCCTCAGCAGTGTTATCATAACAGGAACTACTGGCAACATAATATTCTTCGAGCATTGAAAGCAAAGGCTAATCTGGGATTGGATTTGAAATTGCTCATAAGGATTGAAACAGACATTAATGAAACAACAACCACAGTAAACTGTTGTTTTATAAACTGTGGGTCATCCAGAAATGTGTCCTATACTGTAATTGAAAATGTCTTTGAATCAAAATAAAATTTGAATTGTCAATTTTGGTTGTTGTTCTTGCTGGACTTTCAACACTCTTTACTGGTTGTAATGCCTGTGTTGATCAAGCCGATGGGTTCACTACAAAAGATGATATTTTTATACAGAAACCAAAAACTCAAATATTCCAACCACCAAAAAAGCTGACACTGACTTGTGAACTTGCTAATCCTGACGAGAAATCTTTAATTTGGATATATATTGTTAAAGGTAATAAAACAATAATCCAAAAAAAATCTGAAAGAGTTTCATTGAAGCTGGCAACACACAAAGAGAACACACAAGGATCCTACAAATGTTGTCAACTTAATAATACATTGTGTACATGCTCAACTCCAGCCAAGGTTGTACCAAATATAGGACCTTTTCCAAAATGTATCAGCAATGGCAATATTTTCATTGCAGGTGAAAAGATTGAACTATTTTGCAGTGGACCTAAAAGTACTAATGACAAATGGAGAAACGATCTGAAATGGATAAAAGGAGATTTTCCTGAAGATGCCGTAAAGGAACCAATTGACCGACGTGGAGAAAACCATTCTATATTTTTAAAATCTTCATTTATGGCTAAACCTGGATTTCAACAATTCAAATGTAAATTAAGTGTCAACTTTCCTGAGAAATATGACTCATTATGCTCATTAAGTATCAACATTTTGCCAAAAACTCACAGTGTTTACATTTGCAGGAGGAAAATTATCAAACGAGGCCGCCAAATAGCAGTACAATGTTGTGTCTCTGAAAACTCTGAACTTCTATTTCATGTTTCCTGGACCATCAACATAACCATACCCAATAATATAGTTATGTTGGAACAAAATGGATCTCAAGCAATCATTACTTTAAAACAACCTGAATACAAAAATGAGAAGATAAACATCACATGCAGTGTTTACAGTGCTCTTGACAGAATCTCAAATGGTCACCATTGATTTTAATTCTGCAAGACATCAACCAGCAGAAAAGCCTTTGACATCAACATACTATGATAAGTTTAGACTTACCACAGAGAAACCTCACACAAGCAAAACGACAACCAAACCATATTCAAGTGAGCAAACCACAACAAGTCAAATATCAACAGAGAGCCAGATTATAAATACTTCGGTAGGTTTAAAAAAAAACACAAAAAACAACTACTACTTTTGTCACACAAACAGGTAAACAAAATAAACAACATTGGCTAATGATTTGCAGTTGTTTTTTTCTTAATTGTATTTGTAATGGTTATATTATGCCTTCACCACACATATTGTAGAAAAAGGCATTCCAAAAAAGTCCAAATACCTATTAACCCAAAGAATTACTGTTATGAAAATACTGAAAATCTAGGACAAAGACAAACCTTTTTGAAACAATTATCAATCCACCATGCCAACTCTTTTTGTGACAGTAAAGCAGATAAGAACATGAAATGTGAATTGACGAGCTTCATACCAATGTCTACAACTAATGATACAGATATTTCTCTCTTAAGAATGTATTTTGAGGATGATGATTATGCAATAATTGATGAAGATAAAAATGATGTGGAAGACTCTGTTAGTGTTGGTGAGATATTAGTACAAAAAAATTGTGATATCCAAAAGAATAAATGTGCAGTTCACGATGATATTGAACTTTCCACAACACACAACAGGATTTCCACATCATCCATAGAAAGCCCAGCCTTGGTAGAACATGCATGCACTGCATTTGATTGAGAAAACTTCGATCAATAAAGTTTAAAATGTATGTAGATTGCAATTACAGTCAAACCTCCAATTTACACACAACTTGTGACAGGGGTTAGCCAAAAAAAAAGAACAAAACAGGCTGTCAAAAATGGAAGCCAGTGGGTGTGGCACTGAACCGATGACAAACCACGCCCACTCGGGCCATGCCCCTTCCCAGATATAAGGGAAAAAAAATAGAAAATTATAATCTTTAGAGGGCATTTAAAGGCGTTTAATCTTGAAATAGTGTTGAATGTCACAAAGATATTTCAGTTATAGACATAGATTGCGCACAGCTGCGGTTACTCACATATTGTTTCTAGGCTATGCAGATACATCTTCATCTCTCGCCTTAGCCTAGTGTAAATTGCACTCTAGGTCCTCCGAATAGAGAGATAGGCCTATACCTACTGTATTTTGTTGACTAATAAAATTTAACTTGTGGGTCATTCCGTGCCAACTCAACAAATGGGATGGCTGGGTACCGTCTCAGATTTTCTTGAAACTCGG
>NW_022744734.1:261029-307905 GCF_011630105.1 Anneissia japonica | reverse complement strand
TCATTCGGGACAAAAAATGCACAAAAATGCCTCATTTTCATGGTGACCTTTGACCCTGTGGGCAAGTACGATTGTTGCTTGTTGCACCATTAATTAATTTATATATGATGATCAGATGTTCCAAATATCAGCTTGGTGTCTTTATCCCTTCATGTTTAAAAAGCGATTTGAAAAGGGGTATATTTTTCAATTTGTGACAGTATCAGTGCGTAAATGTGATAAAATAAATTTTTGAATAACGATAATACTAAAAATAATCTGCCTAGACCCTTGAAACCTATAATTCTAAAACAAATTTATGTGCTTATTTCAGGCATGCAGTTCGTTAAGGGATATAGTGTTTCATTAGTAAGATATGTCCCCCCAAAAATGGCCCAATTGCAAGAATTGCGCAATAAAATTGTATTTACTGTTGATTTCAAATGAGCATAATATTATCTGTGACCAATCAAGAGCCATGAAACCTTTCTTTCTAAGACAACTTTTTGTGCTGATTGCAGTTATGCAGTTTGTTAAAGGGATATATTGTTTAATTAGTAAGATATTTTGCCCCAAAAATGGCCCAAGTGCAAGATTGTGCAATAAAATTGCGTTTACTATATTATTGATTTCAAATGAGCATGATATTATTCATGTACTGTCTAGACAGCCATGAAACCCTTCCATTCTAGGACAACTTTTTGTTCTGATTTCAGGTATGCAGTCTGTTAAAGGGATGCATTGTTTAATTAGTAAGATATTTTGCCTCAAAAATGGCCCAAGTGCTAAAATTGCGCCATAACATTGTGCGACTATATATTGATATATTTCAAATGAGCATAACATTAACAGTGTACTGTTTAGAACCATGAAACCTATATTTCTAGTACACATTTGTATGCTTATTTAATTCATGACGTCTGTTAAGGGACAGAGTGGTTAGTTAGTATGATATTTTGCACCAAAAAATGGCTCAAGTGCAAGAATTGCATAGTAACATATATTTTAAATATGAGCACAATATTATCAGTGTACTACTGCCAATAGCAATAAAACCTTTAATTCTAGAAAACCTTTTGTGCTTATTTCAGTCACGTAGTCTGGTACGGAACACAGTCTTTAATTAGTAAGATATTGTACCGACCCCAGAATTGTGAAATAACAGTGCTTTTCACCATTCTAGCACAAGAGCCACTTTTGGGGGCCCAATATCTTAATAATTAAACATTGTGTACCTTACCACCAGAGTGCATGACTGAAATAAGCAGAAAGGGTTGTTTTTGAAGTAAAAGTTTCATGTAAAAAGTACATGTAAATGTAAAATCTATGCTCATTTAAATTCAATGTCACACAATGTTATTGCTCGATTGTTGCACTTGGGCCATTTTTGGGGCAAACTATCTTACTAACTATTAGTTAGTAAGATAAAAGACTGTATCCCTTAACAAACTGCATGAATTAAATAAGTGTACAAATATGTACTAGAATATAAGGTTACATGGTTCTGAAGTGTACACTGTTAATGTTATACTCATTTTAAATATCAAAATAGTCGCACAATGTTATAGTGCAATTTTGCGTTTGGGCCATTTTTGGGGCAAAATATCTTACTAATTAAACAATGCATCCCTTTAACAAACTGCATAACTGCAATCAGCACAAAAAGTTGTCTTAGAATGAAAGGTTTCATGCCTCTAGACCGTTCACAGATAATATTATGCTCATTTGAAATCAATCGTAACACAATTTTATTGCACAATTCTTGAACTTGGCCATTTTTGGGGCATAATATCTTACTAATTAAACAATTTATCCCTTTAACAGACTGCATAACTGAAATCAGCACAAAAAGTTGTCCTAGAATGAAAGGTTTCACGGCTCTAGACAGTACACGGATAATATTACTGTCTCTTATACACATCTAGATGTGTATAAGAGACTGTCTCTTATACACATCTAGATCTTACTAATGAAACACTATATCCCTTAACGAACTGCATGCCTGAAATAAGCACATAAAGTTGTTTTAGAATTATAAGTTTCAAGGGTCTAGGCAGATTATTTTTAATATTATCATTATTCAAAAATTTATTTTATCACATTTACGCACTGATACTGTCGTAAATTTTCAAATCGCTTTTTAAACATGAAGGGATAAAGACACCAAGCTGATATTTGGAACATCTGATCATCATATGTAAATTAATTAATGGTGCAAGTTTTAACAGCAAGTGTACTTGCCCACAGGGTCAAAGGTCACCATGAAAATGAGGCATTTTTGTGCATTTTTTGTCCCGAATGACCTTTTGACCTACGATTACCCCCTAAAATGATAAGTTAAAAATCCGGAATTTTTTGTGGTGAAACATTTTCAACTATATATTAATAATTTGTTGCATAAGACCCATTTAATAACTGATTTGTGTATTTTAATCTAAAAAGTCTAAAAATGGAAGAAAAATTATGCAACCAAATAAGTTAGGGTGTTTACGAACCAATATTTTCGTAACGGGGTCCGGTATACCAAAAGTCATGTCATATTCCTGTTCTACAGCCAAAAGTTAGAATAGATATCAATTTTCAGTTAATTATCTTTATTCTATTTGAAGATATGGCTAATTGAAAATGCAACTTTACAAATATGTCATAATTGATAGCTAAAAGGGGTATGACCCTAAAATTTCAAATGGCCGTAACTTCTAAACGACTTGGAATAGGCAAGTCAAATTTTGGGCTTGTTCGTCAAACATGTTGGTGCACATTATATCCGAGTTTCAAGAAAATCTGAGACGGTACCCAGCCATGATTTTCTGAAAATTTGTTGAGTTGGCACGGAATGACCCTTGTGACGTTAACAACAAATCTTCTTTACAGTGATTGAGGAATTAATTATAACCAGAGAGTTACGAACACCAACAATATTATGTTGGAGAACCAAATCTCAAGAGCCGTCGATTTTCCAGCGTGGTATAAATGTTTTTAAACACGACGCATGTGAACTTTTCACTGGGTTGGCAATGGGCCTTACATTTTTGGGAATCCCCACTGAATATTGGTACGAAAACAACAAACAATCAATAAAGGTTGTTTTTTTTATTAAACTTAAATATGATTAGCTTTAGTTTAATGTAACGTTCAATAGATTTGAAGAATATAAAGAATTTGCTAAAGGTAGACCAGTCCCAATTAGGCTAAGCTGTCACGTTAAAAGTGGTTGTCCTAAATAATTGTAAGCCGTCCAAAAGATGGCCGGACGGCTCGCTGGCTAAGCCTATGACTTGTGACCAAGTAGTGTTTGTAAAATGGCAATGGATTTTTAATTAATGTCAAATTCCATTTTTTTTTGCTAATGTTTACTTTGATGAATTGAAAAAGCTATGTCATGAATATACTATAAACTGTAGATAAGGTGAAGCAAGGTGAATTAATATGAATTAGATAATTAAAAGTAGTTTAAAACAAAACACAAATTGTTACATTAAGTTGGTGAAATATAGGAGATAAATTATATTTTAAATATTTTAATATTGGTAATTACTCTGGTATTAAAGATACTGCTATCGAAACAGTAAAAAAAATACTTCAGAAATTAAATTAAAACTTTGAATTACAGCTTTAAAAAGAATCTAAAAAATTATAAACTGTCAATATTAAACAGAATAAAAAAACATTGTTTGTACAATGTTTCAACATTAAGAAAACATTTAATCTGCAACCAGTAAACTCATCAATTCATAAGTAAACTTCTGTGTTGTGTTTGTCCTGAAATGTAATTTTAATGTGCTTATCTGCATTTTAATAATGTAATAATCCATATATTTCAATTAGTATTACTACAGTACAACCATATTTGTATTTATATTTTAAAGTCGATTTTTTATTTTTTTTATTTACTGGATTTGGTAAAACACTACAGTACTGTATACTGTTATTGTATAATTGTTTTTTAACACAATTAATTGTTATTTTTAGTTGTTTTTCTTACTCTCTTTATACACTGATCGCATCAAATTATTGTGTGCTACTACAATGAAAGTCTATGTTCAGTTGAATAAATAAGTAAGATATAGACTATGCAAAGACTATATTAATAACATTTCTGTTAATTGGTGAGAAAAATGTTGTCTGATTCTAAAGTTTAGTTGCAAGCTAATCACTTCCGTGATACATTTAAATCTGCTTCTTTGCTCAATGCATAACACAAGCACTCCAACTTATTTATTAGAGGGAGCCCTCTATGTTGCATTTGCCATTTACAAAATTATAACAGAAGGAACCTGGGAACCATTGTTTATTGGTTAAGTCTATCTGCCTTAATAAAATAAATTATTCCATACAGAAGTAATGTTATTTATTACATAAGAAATTTTGTGGCTGTTATTAGTTTATTTTGTTTAAGATTCTCTGGTATTTGTCTTCAGTCTAACTTGTTAAAAAGTATTTTAGGCAGTCTGTTAAAT
Organism: Anneissia japonica; assembly: GCF_011630105.1. Lineage (NCBI taxonomy): Eukaryota > Metazoa > Echinodermata > Crinoidea > Comatulida > Comatulidae > Anneissia > Anneissia japonica. Next base: position 303,466 of record NW_022744734.1, on the reverse strand, counting down.
GAGAAAGGGAAAAACCTACCTTACAGTATAAGGTCTTATTTGATCACCTATATACTTATTTTATATTTGATTATAAATACCTATTATCAACTCATGTTTCCTGAAATAAGGAATTTCAAAATTACATTAATTTGAATTAATGCATGTAAATATACTGAATGTATAATTATTATATATAATGTAAAGACACGTAGTAAAAAATGTATGTTATATCTTGACACATGCAATAGAGCTATAAAATATATCATGCTGTTACTCCCATTTACCAACAAACCCTTTAAAAGGGCATTTTGGCAGGTTGGCAAGCCAGGTTTTGCCAGAGTCTTATCTCAATAATCCAATTAAACATCAAAGAAGAATAACTCTTATCGACTCATGTTTTCTGAAATAAGGAATTTCAAAATTATAATAATTTGAATTAATGCATGTAAATATACTGCATGTATATAATGTAAAGACACAGTAAAAAATGTATGTTATATCTTGACACATGCAATAGAACTATAAAATATATAAATTTTTTTGAAATTGTTTGCTACAAGATTTGAGATTAAAATATAAACAGAGAACAAGACCATCCTTCTAATGTGTAGTCACATAGAGTACTACAGTGTTACGTCACGATACCATTTGATACTACTACATTGCTATCGTTGCAAAATGCTTTTAACCAAACGCCATTTTCTCCACTGACAAACCACTGATCCCAATTTCTAACGTAATATTAAGATGTTGTTTTCATTGTAAATTTTAATTGATGATTAAATGTCTGTTCGATAACAAATATAATGCAAGCTTTTGTGTTTTTAGTACACTTTGATGGTAAAATATTAGATTTTAAAATGCCTATTTCAGAAAACCTATGAAGTAATTTAGGCATAATGAACGGTAACCAACATCTGTTGACAACAGAAGGCACCACCTGGCATCGTGACGACACGACTGTGGTACTCTATAGACTAATGGGGGAAGGGGGAGGAGGCTTAGCTAATACTATAATAAATTAGAAGGTAATTTTTATCACTTGTTTCAACAAGAACCTTTTATAAATTATAATATAAGGAGCTCTTTGCCATGACCCACTATATTATTTGCTTACAAGATCTCTGTATTAAAAACCGCATTAATTAAATGTATCCTAGAAAGAAGTACAGAATTGTGTTTGTTTTTTTTTAATACAGTTTTGATCATCATAATAGCCACTTTATCATCACTATGCCTCAATGGACTGTTCCAAACTGTCAATCAAATTTTAACTGACCAATCAGAGCAAACACACAAGTTTTGAGGTTCTACACCTTAACAACAAATATCCAAGGGTTGAGACTTAGCGGAAAGGACTGCCGTAGACACACCCGTTGTCGCATCATTTATCATTATTACCATAGCAATCTTCATCCTTCATACCCGCCCTAAAAATCATTATTCCCATCACCTTAACAATGTGCAAACATCAACTATTAAATTCTTTACCAACAACTCATGACGATTAACAGCTATTCCAAAACAAGTTTTATGATCATAAATCATCAATCCATGCTGTAGTCATTGTCGTAGATCTTGCAATTGATTGAAAGGTATAGGTAGTCAAACATTTTACAGGTCAGGAGTTACCCATCCCTCTTTCTTAAGCGTTCATTTTCATCTCATATTCGTCACATAAAACAGTTGCCAAGAGACAAAAAACAACTGAGACAGGATTCCCAACAGCAAAATGAATAAAACAGCGAACTATAAAAAGGATTTCGACACAAAAAAACAACATAAAATACAAAACATGCCAATTACAGAAGAGCAGTATACAAAAGGGGCACAATAATATAGGTTAAAAGTTTCCCCAAGAATAAAATATACGAGTGGTACTGTGTAAAGACAACTTGATTTCTTGCTTCGAGCAAGGTATCCATTCGTAGAAGTCTTATGAAGATAAGCCTCCAATAGTGACATTAAAGGGTTGGGGCCAGGACATACAGTGCCTTCGAATTTAAATTGACAAAGAAAAATGTTAGATGCAGACACAATAATAATAATTTGGGGTCAGACTGTGCAATGCTAGTGGGGGTTGACTGCTATGGACTCCTCAGCGTGAGTCTGTTACCTTCCCAGCACATGTCCATACCTATTTATACTCCTGGATAGAGGGAGACAATTAATGAAAGATAAATTGTCTTGCCCAAGGACACAAGCGACCAGCACAGCCAGAGTTTTGAATCCCTGGCCACGAGGTTGAGAATTCGCTAAATTGATAGTACAAAACCCATCCCCACGAGAGTCCTCCTTTGGTCAGTGCCAATCTACACTGTGGAATCATAGCTATCACTGAGCTCATCACTTTAATCATAGCCACTAATACATTTTCAGTACTGTATTAGCCAAGTTAATTAAATACTAACACATTAATTAATTAACTAGTACATCTCATTGTGTTAGTCACCTCCGCTTTTTCATCTCTGGCCATCAGTCAACCAATCTTACTGCTTCACTCAGTGTCAATAACAAAAGTAATAATACAAAACTTAAATTTAGGGTTCTCATTGGGATGAGTAAGTAGTATACAATGCGTTAATACAACCACGGAGTTATAAAACCTCCTTGATACAACTGACAAGACACTATAAGATTCCACAAGCTCATCAATAATGAGAGAAGATAATTAGGACCCCCAAGAAAACTTTGTGATAGAAGTGTTCATTATAATTAAAAAGTTGGAAATGATAGTGACTGGAGACTTGTTAATGAGTAATATGTGGCTTCTAAATATAGGAAAATACTCTAATTAGAGCAAGCACCTTGGAACTTGTGAATATATAATCACTATAGTTTAAATAGTTACTGTTTCTTGTTATTTAAAATATAAATTTTCAGTATCAATTTTATGGAACAAATAGTATGTTACAAAAAACTGAATACTAAACTGTTAACTAACACGAAATGCCACCGAACAAATTAATACAAACATAAACATCATAAAAACAGAATATAGTAATAGCAATTTAAAGACATAAATGAATATAAAACATATAAAATAATAATAAATACATCACATATCAAAAAATATTATAGAACATAAGAATATATAAAAAATATACAAAAAAAAAAAAAAATAGAGCATAAATAAACAAGTTCTCGTAATCTCCAATGAGGGCAGTATAACTATAATAAAGGCAGTAGAGTGTGTTGGCCCATAAAAAAAGACCTATAAACCAAACAATCAATCAATCAATCAAACAACCAATCAGCCGATTATTCCTAGAGCTCCTTCAATATTACACAATAAGTGTGTGCCTGGTTAATTCCCGAACGAGCCCTTTAATTTTTGTTCTCTAAAAATGAAAAAAGACCTATTAATCAATGGGCAAAAAAGGTCTATCAGTCAGCCGAGTATTCCAAGAGCTCCTTCAAAATTATATAGTAACTATGGCTCATTGGTCTAGAGCCCTAGTTATTAATAGATGGCTTGTGGGCCAAATTTGGCCTGCGAAACAAACTATTCTGGCCCGAGAGAAAAAAAAAATTATAAAAAATAATTATTTCACAATAAAGTGAGGGCCAAAACACAGTACTGGGCCAATGTGAAGTAGGGGTGACACTACCCAGATCTAGAATCAAATCTGTTACCAACCAATACAAATGGCAAAAGATTGGATGTCTTAGTGCAGCTAAATATGACATAGCAGATTAATAAAAAAAACTTTATCATAGACTTGTTTTTATTATGGAGACCCAAGATTTTACTGGCAAAGAGTTTTTAGGCTTAAATCCCTGGTATTTCGTGGATATAGGATGGGTGAAATTACACAAAAAAATACTTATTGTGTGCCAAACTATTAAGTTGAACAAACTTTGTATGACTGATAACCATGGAGGAAGAAAATTTTTCCTCCATGATATAACAAAACTATACTGTGTTTTTGTTACGATCATATGCCTGTAACTTCATGTCGAAACACTCCTACACGATTAGTCCAACCAGGGAGATGTTTTATGGGTGCCTGTGTAGGTAACAATATTTGGTGAGTTGTAAACGATGAGAAGCAAACATAAGAATCAAGGTCAATAAAATAAAAAAAATATCTATTTTTACTTCATGGAAAAAATTCCCAATTCAGGAAATCTTTCTTTGCACTCAGTTCCACTTGCACAAAGAAAGGAAGACAGGACAAAACCATCAGTTCCCAACAAACTCTAAGTTTGCGAGAATTGAAATTAAATGTTGCCAGTTGCGGGGGAAGATTCCCGTCAGAGTGTCTAAACTTAGGTCAAGTTGCTTGAAACTCTGAGATTTCCTTTGGCCTGTGCCATCAAATCTAAAAATAATTTGGCCCTTAAAATAAATTATAATTAAAAACCGGGGTCTAGAGGCATGAACGAATGTACCTTAGGGTGAGCAACACAGTAACTATGGCTAAGGTCTAGAGGCTTGAATGTATGTTAGGGTGTGAGAGGTCCCTGGTTCAAATCCTGGATGAGTCTGTTATTTTTTCCTCTCGAAAATGTAAAAAAGCAGTGTCAATCAGCTGTGAAAAAAGCACAGTTAATCAGCAAAAAAACCTAAAAAGCAGGGTATTCATAGAGCTTTCTCATCTGAGCTAAAAATTATTATAAAGCATAATAATGAGACAATAAAAATAAATAAATAAATAAATGGCACTGTAGCCACATTAGTCTGCTATAGAACAAGTTAAGAATGACAAATTTCAGCACTTTATAGATGTATGTGTCCCATGCTAAACATAAAAAAAAAATCATAAAAATATTTTTTGAAATTAACTTGCCCATTTTGAAGTAACAAAAAAGTTATCAACTTGAACATAGGAATTAGTGTTTTTAAAAAATGTCTACCCATCAGTTTACAGTGAAAAATGATAGAAACACTTCCAGTCACTGGAAGTGTTTTATTATTTTTATTATAATTTGTTGGTTTAAAAATCAGGGTACACATTTTTTTAATTCAATAAATAATTTTTTTTAATTAAAGTTAATAATTTTGAGCAAGTTCATTTCAAACATATCTTTTATGATTTTTTGACATTAGCAAGGAACAATATATCTTTAAAGACTAACTATAAAATTAATTTTATTAGCTCTAGCCTCTAATGAAGTCCACTATTATGGACGAAAGATAATGTATTATGTCCAAGTATTTTATACCGCACTTTTTCCGGGAAAAAAAGGAGTGCAAGTAAATGTTTGTATTTTAATAAAACTAATAAAACAATAGCTAGAGCTAATAAATTTAATAGTTAGTCTTTAAAGTACAAGATGTCATTTCCTATATTGTTATATAAAAATAGTACACAATATATGAAAAAGAAAATAAAAAATATTTAATAGAATATACAGACTATAAAACACATTAAAAATAAAGAAATAAAATACTGTAATACAAAAGTATAAAATAAATATAAAGAACATAGAATTAAATAAAGCAAATATTACAATAAGATATAGAACAAAATAATACAGAACAAAGAAGAATTAAGTGTCTTTCAGGTGGCAGTCTTTAATAAATTTTAGTCTCCTTGAACCAAATGTGAAATTATACAATTACACGGTGGAAACACCTTGGTAACAAAATTCAGGTGTAAAAACGCAAACGAAATATGATTAGTGAAATTCCCTCAGATGCATTAAATTTACAATACTACTAAAGAAATAAAAGAATAAAGCTGATATATCTCAATAAATTTGAGGATGGATAGGATTCATCGGGGATTTGTTCCCAATAATTGTGAATGAGACCTGAAATAAATGACTCTTAATTCGATCAAAGTAATGAGAATTGAGAACCAACCAGATCTACAATTAACAAAAGCATGGAAATGAATGAATCAGAAACCTGCGCTCAGAAATGAATAAATGTGACCATTTGCAGTAACTATCAATATTGATTTTATGCAAGGTATTTCCACAAAATATAGAGTAATAAAGGTTGTTTCAGTGAGAGAGATGATAATAAATGGCTATGCTGAATACAAGAATTGTAACATTGAATAAAAATCCTCTATCAATCAATCCAGTATAAGCAAGAAGGGGGAGGGGTGTGGGAGAGGCAGGAGGGCAAGATCCCCAGGGTCAAAGCTTACCAGAGGGACCATAGAAGGTCACTTTTTTTCAATATTTTTTCCAAAAATAATAATTACTCTCATGGGCCCTCAATAATGGCATGGGTCCCCTAATAATGGGCTCCGCCAGATTGACAGGAGCCCCTCCCCCCCCAAATGTTCGTGCCTTCAGTGCAATTTTTCTCGCGCTTCGTGCTCGTAACTCCATGGGGGCCCACGCCAACCCTTGTCCATTACAGTTTCCCCTCTTGGCAACCATGAATCAATCAATTGCTCTAATCCATCAATCGGTACATCCATCAATCAAAAACCATCCCACCTATCTATCCACTTCATTTCTCATCTATTTTGTCATTAAAATATACATATGATATGCAGAAATAACCACAAAATTAAATTCCAAAGAACTAATATAGAAAGATGATCTTTAACCCACATTCTTGAAAAATTAATATACAGAGAAAATTTGAGTCTATATGGGCCAATGTATGAATAGAAAATAAATCAGTGTTTCTATAATATCTAGTATATAAATTATAAAACATAATAAATAAATATTATACATTTTAAATAAAAATTCTGAAATAAAAAACATAGCTAAGATGACTATCCATCAATCCATCTACTCATTTATTTATCCATCCATTTACACCACTCCCCCAATTGTTAATCTATCTATCCATCATCTATTCATCCATCTTGCCACTCAACCATAACTACAATTTTTGTAGACATCAGATTCACAACATAAATATTTTCTTACAAAATTATACAAAAACCATTTTGAAATTGATAAATTGGTATCATAATTTTGTGAGCATGATTGTGAGTCACCATTCAAAAATTCAAACAAATTAATTACCTCTTTTTTAAAAATAAATAACTGAATATATACAAATTTTAATGCAAAATATAACTGCATGATATTTATGCATGTGGAAACGAAAGTCAAATTGATTTTTCGGATTAGATGACATGCAATATATTCATTAGGTCCCAATTAAATAGACAACCCAATTAAAGCTGGGGATAACAATGCCTCTACAATTAATCGCCCGGTCAGCCTACCGCATATTAGTACCAAGTCCCTAATGACAGAGTGTACTACTACTACTACTACTACTACTACTACTGATTGACCGTTGGTTTGCCCTGCAACTATTCATCTTTCTATGCGTACCGTAGTTTTCTTGAAAACCACTTAAAACAACTACACATCAAAAGCACTAACAGGTAGGAAATTTATTTTTTATTAGGGTCACAAACTCAGCGTTAATTCAAGCACAACCAGATTTCAATTTGATACTTAGGAATGCAAAATACTTAAAATTATGCAAATAATATTTCATAATCCTCATGCATATGCAATACCTAGAAGAGAACCTGGTTATGATCAGAGTGTTTATGCGCGGCAATATTATATTCATGTAATACATTTAACAGCTGTAATAGAGATTACTAAAAATAAACAGCATATTAGTAACACACAGTTGAACATTTTGCAGAAGGCGATTTTGACTTTAGCTCTATTTAGCATGAATCTACTGAAATGTAAACATCAATTTGGATATTAGTCCAGGGATGAATATTGCACTCGCTGATGTATCTTGTTCGGGATCATCTGGAGAACGTATTTAAGACTTGGCTCATGCCAATTTGCTTTGAGGTAAGCTGGAGTGGCTACATCTAACTTCGAACTTACGGAATACTTATTCTGATTGTTTCTTCACCATTATTTATAAGCATATGGGGAGTTTCTGTTGTAGCACAGGTAATGTCAGATCATTTTTCACATTTTCAAAGAACTCTCATGAGCTAATAAATATATAAATCGATACTAAAAATGCTTTGAATAAAAAATAAAATTCAATGTTTATGTTTAATCAAGTAGCACTTAAAACAAAGGTTCTAAAAATTGTCCTTGCCAATTAACGGACGTACAGTTTCTATGACTAATTCGTTTTGGTATTCGTTTTGGTAATGTTTTTAGCTTTCAATATTAGGTAAGATATTACAAGAAAAATTTTCCTCATAATTAACTTGTACTGTTTGTGTAGAATAGTATTAAACATACATTGGCTAGTAATAAACTTAATAGTTTTTCGAGTTTTATGATCGAGAAATCAATTAAAAATGAATCCTGTTACCACATCCACTTAAATAGGCCTTAAATCTAGGTCTAAAAAACCCCAATACCTTCTCAGACCTAGTGGTAGGTTTATTTCATTTGTTTCAAAGATCGTTGTTATAAACGATCAATATTTTTGTATCCATAATTAAAGGACCCCCACCTCAACGCTTACCGGATTCAATACGGCACACAGTTGCAGCAGTAAAACTAGAACCGTGTTATAGTACTTTTGCGCCCTGTCGCAAGGGATTCAGTTGAGATGTTTATTTCTTTGCCCCAACCATATTCAGTGGAAATTGGCCTTAAATCTAGTAAACACCTAGAAATACTCATTTTTTCCAGTTGTTTAAAAGATGTTTGATGAAAACAACCAATTTTTCTTGCTTAAAAATAAAGTCATAATGTAATGCATTATATAAATGTTTTCACTTCTAAACTAATTTCAAATTTCATATTATTATCTTTTTAAATGCATATACTTTGGATTTGTAAAATGCAAAGTTCTTTATTGGCAAGGTTTATATGTACATTGTGTGTCTTGGAACTTATGATTGAGATTTAAACCAAGGCTATACACATTCAATCCTATCAATTTCTTCCACCTAGATTCCTTCCAATGGGTCGATCCTAATTAATACAGCAATAAGCTCATAATTGCTGGAGGCATTAATCTCTGATCAAATCATTCCCAACATGCAAAGCTTATTGTAACTTACTCAAATTACATTGAGAAAATAGATTCTATAATTATATAAATATAATGCTTTTCCAAACATAATGTAAACTGCCCAGGGAATCATATGTACTTAAACATAGACTTTTTCTCCTCATATTAAACATAATTTATTTGGATAGCATTAGTAATTCTATTTTAGCTAACTGCTATCTTGCAATTAAATGCAACATCAAAGTATATTTCTCAAAAGCACTTTAGCTGTTTGTTTTGGTATAGTATATTTAATTTGCCTATTTAAATAAATAACAGTCACCATTATAATTATAGGCAAATATATATAAAAAAAATTAAATAACTTTTGTACTCAATACAAAAAGTATCAAAATCATCAAAATATACATATTTTACTACTGTATCAATTTGTTTTTTCATGATTTTTTATGAGATTAAATTTTAATAGTGGCTTATAGCATTTTAAAATAAATATAATTTTAAAAGAATTCTATTTTGTAGCAACAACTGACAAATTATAACAACCACATAATATTTACGTGAACAACCAAAAGTATGAACAGCAGTTGGAGCACATATTTTAAGTTTAATACGTTTACTTTTCAATAGTTTGTATGTTCTATTAATTTTGTGATTGACGAAAACAATAAATTACATTCCACTGTAATTTCTAAGAGGGCAAATGAATGCGATTTTTAATCAGCAATTATGTCTGTAGTTACGGATGTCTTCTCGCCTCTTACAACTACTTGACTCTTACAAATGACTTTTTTAACCAGATTTTCCTGCTACAAGCTGTTTGGATAAGACAGTTGGTAAGCGGAGTAGTAGCTATCTTTATAAATCATTGAACAAAACTGTTACAGAAAACAATGGTTCATCATAAGGTTTAATGTACCAAATAGATAATCAAATAATGTCTTATTTACAGCTACCAGCAACTACAAATATTTCAACCTGCATTTCTTATTGCACTTGCACTGGAGCACAAAGGGAATGCACATTGGAGTGAGCCCTCTATAGTTTAAACTTGCACAGCTGTAGTAAACTTGCTGGTATTAAACGTGCTTGATTTTAAAGTGCATGGCTGACTGGTAATTCATTCTACCATAGATACTCTGCGATTGTACACTATCATGCTGGGTTAAGGCAGTAGATTTTTTAGTTGATGTTTAACTATCATTAAGAGTTATACACTATATTAATTCAAATAACATCTTATGAACTACTAAACTACGGGTGTTGCGGAGACATACAACAAGTGAGAACTAACCAAGGATTATTAATCACAAGGTAAGACCTCTTTTATTAAGTATGTAATGTTATGGAATATTATCTTAAGTGTTTAGTCAAAATTGTGTATTGTTCAAAGAATATAAACATTTTACGAAAATTTATGTTAAAACTCTAGTTAAAACAGACACAAACATTATTCAAATTATTGGTTTCATTTATTTATTTTATTTCAAATAAGCTATAATAATTTTTATTTTAAAACTAACATTAATATTTATAACATACCATTTTAAAAATGAACTCTATTCATAAAAAAATGTTAAATGTTACTTTTATAAGCACACTGTAAATATAGTAAAATTATAGGTTATGAAATCAAATAAAATGAGCAATTATTTTACTTTTGAAAATTGAACATTAAAATTCATTTTAAAGGATCAACAATTTATTTTGTTTGCAATAAATATCTACAGTACATGGTAATTCAGTGATTTTATTAAAAAACGTGTTGTACTAGTACATCATTTAAAATTTGGAACCTTCCACTTAATAATAATTTAATCACATTAACAACTAAAAAGCAATGTTTCTTTTGTATGCACTATAAAATGATACAGTTTAAAATGAAATAAAATGCACAATACAAGATATAACAAGATAGGTCTTTAAAAAGTGAAATGTACATTGATTAATATACTTTGTTATTGTTTTATTATCCATTTTAAAAGATGATCATATTAATTATTTAATCTGTAAAAGTAACAAAAATGCAGAAAATGAATATTTAAAAAGTGTTCAATATTGCTTTTAAATGTAATTTTATTTCTTATAGATTATTCCTATTATTACAGTTCTTGGCATGCATTGTATAAATAAATATATTGAACTAAGCACATCCATGTAAATTTCCTATTTTTATGTTGTAACATAATTCGTAATTCAGCATTTTTGGCTGCCATGTTTTATGCTTTTTATGAATTTTTGAATTTTTAAATTTTGAATAAAATACCACTATATATATAATAATCCCTAAATTGATATAAAATTATTTATATATTCATAACCATATTTTTATGAAAATTATTTTATCTGAATAAAAATAAACATACTTTTTATTGAAAAAAGTAAACCACCAAATAAATTAATTTACTGATGGTATACTAATTTAATTACTTATCTCCTGTGAGAGATTTATTCAAGTGTCTAGATAGAGATAAACGGTTTTAGGGCCCATTAAAGAAATTATTAGTTTATAACCCCTCCCTCATCACTTTTAGGAAAATTCAGATTTTTTTTTTTGATTTTTTCAATCAACATATATTTTTATTTTAAACGGTCCTTTTTCCATCTTTTTTTCACTTGAAAAGTTCAGGATTTCTTGCAAATATGTATACTGGTACATCAAAAATATATATATATATATATATAAATAATTTTGGACAATGCATTCATAAAATTGTTATTGTCTACTTTAATGGTTATCTGTTTGTTCATCACAGATATAATTCCACCCGTGTGTTCACACTGATTGGATTTCTACTTAACTACAAGAGCCTAGTATTTCTGATACCTGTCATTTGTTCTCCACATAAAGAAACAGCAAGTATCCTTTACCAGATTAGTATATAGAGTGCTAAACTTTTATAAATGGCTGGCATTGTTTGGACAGCAAGCCGACCAATCGCATCACATCGACTGTAACAACACAGGGTTTTGTCAAAGGACTGGATCATTATTACAACACGAAGGTCATAAGTGTGTATAAAACAATCGCTTTTGGAAGGAGCTTAAGACCATATTGTAACTGAGATCAGGAAATAGGAAAAGGTGGCGATTAAAAACCATCTTGTGTTATACTATTCAAGCAACAAGTGTTCTGGCGAGAGCATTACATGCGCTGTCGGTGGCATCAGAATATTAAGAAAAAACAGCGGCTCTCATCAAGCAAACAGTTCAGGCTGATTAATCAGAGTTGAGGTGTATAAAAGAAGAGCACTGAAGCAGGGAAACACAACAAACTAAAGGAATCAGTTAAATTTATGGCGGGTAAGACGATGTGTTTAGATAGAAATTACTCATGAGTAAAGGACGAATAGAAAGCTTATTGAAGCTGAATCAGAACCTATTCTTCCAAGACGATAAAAGGAAGTAAACACACCAGCAGGCGCTGATTGAATTTACTGAGATTATTTTAAGTTTGAAATTGTCGTCAACCTGAACGGATAACACACCACTAGGCATTCATCTTTCAAACCACATTAAGGAGAAATTACAGAACGGTAAGCATTATAATATTTATTATAAAAGTAACATTAGCATAAAATGGTTTTTAATACTTTAAAAATATTTAATAAATCTTATTTTTATTAATACTTTGAACTGTTTTATGTATATTAGCTGTGTGAATAAGTATGTACACATTTTTCTACCAGTTTTATATAATTATAAGATTTACAGATAAGCACATTTTGTACCAGTGATATAATTATTTATTTAATGTAGTTGAAGTGATATTTTATATATCAATATAATATTAAATTAGCAGTAAAACCTTGAATAGAAGCCCAATGGGCTTAATCTTGAGAAGATGTCCATCTCGAATGAAATCCCCCTCTTTAGTTTGCAAAAGTAGCCTGGATGGGCATTTTTTCAAGATAGCATAGGCTTCTTTTCAAGATAATTCAGTACATAAACTGTACACGAAATTCAAAGAAACAAAATAAATTAAAAACATGCTTGGTTAATACAGAAGTTTAGGTGATTTAATGCCAGTTACAGTAATACACTCCATGATACAAACTGATGATACAGCGGGCCTATTTATTGCTTAGTAGTAGTAATTCCCAAAATGTACAGCATTCATTTTGAAAAAAAAGCACTCCTCTCAGCTTTGCAAACGTAGCCTTGAAAGAAAGTTCATCTCGAAAAGAAGCCCATCCGAAGTTCGCAAAAAAAAGAAGCCCAGGGCTTCTATTCAAGGTTTTACGGTATATTATGAACTGCAGTAGGTTACACCGTCCTTTACCATGTTATAACAAAATATTACACACACAAACACACACACACACTAATCCCAGCTTCAGACAAAAAGACAATATCATTTTACACACCTTTCACTCATTTCTTTTCATTCAAGTTTATGCTCAAAGAACTATTTTGTTACCCATGAGTCATCCAATGAGTACTTGAAACTTAATTCTTATTCATTGTAATGAGTTTGATGAGTCAAATCTACGTTTAATAAGCTATACTTTCCCATGTACTTCAAGGTGTCATATAAAGTTTTAAAATTATTATTATTTTTTTTAATAATTTAAGGGGTCAATCACATACAAAATAACCTCCAGGCTCTAGTAATAAACACGGAAAATGTTTAAATCTGTCTCTTATACACATCTAGATGTGTATAAGAGACAGATATATATATATATCCATGGCTGCATTATAATTGGTCATAAAAATCTATTATTTTAAATAATTTCCATGTTATTTTAAGCATGTTATTAACATTTTCATGCATGTAAAAGTCTACAAATTTTTTTACCCAAACACCCCCACACTCGCCCCAGTATAGTGTATTATTTGTGCACTTGTAAAAATGTTGATAATTGTGAATGACACTTAAAACTCATTTGAAAAACAACAATTATAGCATTCAATTCATATGTTATTTACTAAGGTCATCTTTCACAAGGCCATAATTGCACAAAATGAAAAAAAATAAATAACAAATTTTGTTAAAATGACAATACACAATAGCACAACTAATAATAATGACAATCAGACAATTAATGTCCTCCGGTGTAGGCTTGCACTTGGGGAATCACTTTTTCTATATTTATGGCCAATCAAAAGGCAATACTACTACTGATTCAGATTACACCTTCAGCATTTTCAAGAGAGAAAGGGTTCAGAAAAATGGAACAAGGTGTGCATATTACCTGATGTGGGCTTATACCCAAGGAAATATAAGGCCCTATTAAAAATGTTATTAGTTTGTCACCCTATATAGGTTGTAAAAGTGATAAGGGAGGGAAGCTTTTCCATTCTCTCATGGATTCTGTAGAAGGAAGGAGTTAGGTGCAGAGTGGTGGTGTCAGCAGGGGAAGGGGATTAAGCCTCCCAATTAAACAGGCGAAGACTCCCGTCGAACTTGAAATTTTAAAATTTTTGTTAAAAAACAACTTAAATGGCCCAAAATTACCCAGGTTTTTTTTAAACCAGCAGAGCCATAGGAAGCCCCTGGATCCCCATCAGGACCTTATCCCTGGACCCTGCTTGAAATTGCCAGTCTCCCCCCCCCCCCAATTGGAAAATCCTGGTGCAGCCACTGTGGGCAGTAGCTTCCATTCTAGATATTTTCTAGCTGTGATTTTCAATTGAAAGCCATATACCTCAATTATAATAAATCACTAACTTTCTCGTCACAATGTTAGAAAGACCTTGAAACCATCTCCCATTGTGTAGACAACACCAGATAAATACATACAATACATTTAGGTCAACCCAATTGTCTTTCATTGTTATTATTAAGTTATTCAGAATTATTAGTACCTGTAAAAGTACCCTGTTTTCAATCAGGCTTCCTACATTGAAAAAGAATAGACAAAGAAAAATATATAAGGGTATATTGCTAGTTAACCATTATTGGAGACAAAGAAAATAATATAATAGACAGAAACATATGTTTCTACTCGCTCAATAATACATAACAGTGTGGTGGTACTCTACTAGCCAATTAATTATTAGTATATTAAATCAGTTGTAATTAAACACAATTGTTCTATCTGCAATCATAGAGCCTAAAAAGTATCTAAATGTCATCTAATTAGATTCTCAGCCATTCTAAGGCAAAACGAAGTAACTTAACAAAAATACAAAAGCAGTTACGATGCTTTTTCATGGGACGGCCTTTCTACTTATAAAAAAAATGGATTCTATATTCTTACACCATGGAGCTATATTCATCTTTTAATTAATTTATTTATTTTTAGTAACAAACAATAAAAAATCTTAAAATAAAATCTTGCTATAATATATTGTAAAGTAGATACTGTATATGTAATGTATATTGTTTAAAATTTTGAGCACATAATCCCAAAAGATTCAATCACTGCCAACTGGTAGGAATTGATTTCCATTTTTAAGGAAGTCATAATCTTTCCTATGCTACAATACTCAGCTTGAGAATTCTAACATATTTTTTCCTGTCCTCCTTACAGGCTTCCGTGACAATCATGGCACAGACTGGCATATATCGCTTGGTCGTTATCATAATGTGTGCATTAAAGGCGGTGGTATTAGCTGGACGATTTTCTGGAACGCCACAAGATACTGAGGTTGTAGAATCCAATAATGCTTTGTACACGTGTACGGTACAATCGTTGAATGATAACGAACATATAAATTTCACCAAAGATGGAGTTGTAATAAAGTCAGAGGAACAGCCGTGGGAAAGGTTTAAAATCAAACATGTAGACGATCTTATAGTAAAATTAACAATTACTTTGGTTACACGTTCAGATCACGGTGAATATTCGTGCCAGATTCGTACAAATACTGGCGATGTCGTAGAGACATCTCCTTCTGGGATGCTTACTGTTCTAGAAATACCAGGCGAAAATTTTCCAACTTGTTCTTCATCAAAACGTTACTATGTTGTAGGTGATACCGTGGAGTTAAAATGTACGTCGGAAGAAACAAATCCCTTACCACAACTACACTGGGGTTTGGATCCTGATATAAAAAATCCATACTTCAGGAACTCAACCAATAATGGTATGTTTTCTCTACACTACAATTTTGTAGCAAAACAAAGTGATAATGGAAAAAGTTTCATGTGTACACTTAACACACCAGTAGATGCGACGATTAATAAAGTGTGTAATTTTGGACCGCTTTCAATCCAGTATGCACCCAATGTAACTGTTATAAGCCAGGAATACTACACAGGACAAGAAATGGTTTTGATATGTAGTGCTGAAGGGAACCCCTACCCAACATCATTTTCTTGGTCTTTCTCCCATACTCTTGAAGAATCTCAGTATGAAATTGAAAACAACAATCAGATTTTACGGTTAGAAAACTTAAAACTGGAGGACAATAATTTAAAGGCAGAATGCACTGCTACTAATCCTGTTGGTAGTCGAAGTGCGGAATTTACTGTGACTTTCAAATCGCAACAGACTACCTCATCTTCCTTTGAAGGAGATGGCGCGAAAGTAGATGGAAACGCTTTCCCAAATACCTCGGATGTACCATCCGAAAGTTTGGTAGTTGTTTTAGCTATTATTTTCATTTGTCTGTTTTTTGTTGTTTTGGTATTAGTGATTCCAATTTGCGTAATCAAGCTTCATAAAAGACGTTCAGATATGAATCCAAACCAACGCGAGTTACCACCGCAACCGACAGGTTACTACGATCAATTTAACAACTTTCATATTGGTAATGATCACATACCGAATCAAAATAACATTGGTTATAAGACTATGAGCAGCAGTAACGGAAGTGAAAATAACTTTCCCATCTTTGAAAGTCGAACCTTGCCTTTAAGTCACAGACTTCCACAAAGCAATATAAGTCAGGACTCTTGGGTAATGACACTCCCATTACGCCCACATGCAGACCGAAAACTGACGCGCCATAGAAGTGTTGAGATTCAAGTTTCAGAGGACAGTTTTCCAATTTATGAAGAAGTTGGCAAAGCCCGTTGCAGGGCAAATACGGAGAGTAAATGTATAATGACAGACTCACCACTAAATAATTATGGAAGGGCTGAAAATTTTCTGGAAAATATCCACGAGGAAAATGGAATAGAGCAGAAAGAAAAATCAAAGACAGCAAAGAGTCCGGAACTTAATCCAGAATTAATAGTATATGCAAAAACAGAATTTGTGTGATATAATACTGGAATCGCTCAATGAGTATGAAGTTAATAGTGAATAGTGATTTTGTGAATATCAATTTATATTTTGTATTAGAAAAGTGAATATCATCTTCAACTTGTATATCAAGATGTTTGTTTTTATAATTTATGGTTAACCTGAGAAAATATAGCTGGTTATTTATTGAAAGAAATTGTACATAATTTTGATGTTACTAAGACAGTGATCAAAATTCCATTATAAATGAAGTTAGAATTATGCAATGTATAATGTCCAAATGGACAGTTCTAAGTTGATCTAATATATACTGGAAGTCTTATCTATGAAAATATACTGTACTTATATCTGTAAAAAATAAAAGCATTTCAAACACTGTATACGATTTACGGTACTTCCAAATTAAAACAAGATTTCATTATCTTTTAAAGATGGTTATTTTAATGGGATTTGCTAAACTTACAGCAATGAATGGCTACTTTAAAGTGGGTGAGACTGATATTAACCAATCAGGAACTGACATGTCATGTTTTATTGACAGCAGAGTAGAGGTTTATTTAAGCAATAACCCTTTTCTTCACACCACAATCCCATCACAAAAAGTTTTCCATTCGCATAAACTTCTGGGTCTGTCTAATAATAATTCAACATGATATACACAGATGTTAATTATAGTATACAAATATTGACTTCTCATAAGGGGAATGGTGAAATCTATAGCCCGGAGATGATCTTCCCAAGGGCCGATAGGCTATGGTCTCCACATCACCGAGGGGCTACAGATTTCACTGTTCCCCAAATCTAGAGCAGTCAATATTTGTTTTATATACAGTACCTCTTACATAGATTCTATACACCAAGAAGTCTTAGGCTTACTTCCTAGGCCTAGGCGGTCAAAGGGCCAATCTCTCTCACCGTCGTAGAGGTCGCGTCTCCTTTACTGCCCGTGCGTGTCATAGATTACATAGTTACGCGGCCTAGAGATTGCACATTGAGCGACAAAAAAGTAATATAATTTAGGGTGATAGTACTTTCTATTGATTGTTTCTTAACCAATCAGATGCCTAGAATCTATGTACCTGTATGCAGTATATTTATAGCAGTTATTAAAAGCTGTATAGTGCAGGGTGGTTATAGCAACATCATGCACTTTCCCATATATAATTTTCTTTATTCTTATATTATTACCAAGGTTCTAGAAGCCAAATATGAATATTCATTAGCAGAGCTTCATGACATGGGTTATTACAGGCACAGTGCTATTCGGACACTGATAGTGATGCTATTATTTAATGTTAATGTTTTATTGAAGATAATTAATGAAAGGGATCTGATGAGTCTAATCCTCTGGTGCTATGATGATGATGAACGCTGATGATGATAACAATGATAATGAGGATGATAATAATGATGAGAATGCTGCTGCTGCTGCTGCTGATGATGATGATAAGGATGCAGATGACCATGATAAAAAAAATAGATAAATTGTGAGACCTTGCCTTGGCATGATGTGCTACATAATTGAAAAAATATCGTTATTTTATTATTATGATTTAATTCATGATTTTTGGGAAAATTAATATAAGAAATAATCATTACAAGAAAACTTATAAGACAAACCTATTTTGATTTAGGATAAACATTAATTATAAGTAAACATACTTTAATACAAACTTACATCCAACAAGCGATAATTTTATAGAAAATTTGGCATATTATTTTACCCAATATACCAACTATAGAAATATTGATGTTTCATCATTATCAGTAACCAATAATAATTTATAAATAAAAATAAAATAAAAATACATAAAAAGGACATAATTCATTTTAAGTTTTTCATTAGAATGATGAAATAGCTGCTCCTAGATTACCAATGGTTTTGTGAGCCCATATTAATCCTTATAATCAAATTTAAACATCCTAAGTTTATGAACTGTTATTCCGCAGGACAAAGTGTAGTAGCATAGGCCTACTGTACTGTAAATTTTTGCTTCCATTTTGTCTCTGCATTATCTACTACTGAACACAGCTATTAATAATAAATTGAAACTCATAAAAAACGACACTTTCATGAATAAAGTTAGTCTGTATCAAATTGCTAACGAAGACAATTCGAACATATGGATACTGCCTCTGTTTAACTAATAAACACTATTTATATTATATTGCTTTTCACTGGTATAGTTAATTACAAGGTGGCTTTTAATTGCAAATTGGAACAAAAAAATGTTCTTACCTAGTATTAGCAAATATAACTAGAATTAACAAATGCATAATAAAATAATATTTCTAAATTTGGTAATCAATTAAAGGATATTTTTTTGTAGTAATACGTCACTATAATCTGTGTGTCACAAAGTATATATTTTTTTGATCCATTTAAACCAACAAATTCAATGTATATACTGTATTTGTTTAAGGTATTTCTAGACTTCATCAGGTATACTTCATCAGTAGACATTTATGTTGGCAGTGCTATTGTTACACCAGCCTTATACCAATTCTCAATTCTAATTGGATGATATAATTATGTCTGAATTGGATTAGGACATACAATCAGAATTCGGAATTGGTTTAAATTTAGTGCAATTACAAATAGTCACTACCTTTTATTTAATGCTATTTTTTTAGCATTTACTGTACAAATTCCAGCATGTTTCTGCTTGGGACTTCAAGATGCAACTCGGAAGTATCTTGCAGCCTTTAATTTGTCTGTGCTGTAGTCACCATCTAGCAGACAGTCATAAAAACTAGCATTTAGAAAGCTAGCCACGATATTGATTTTAACGTAAATGAGGATAGTGCCTTGTCATAGACTTTATTATGAGAATGATTTCAGAATTTGCAGAATTTATGTTAATACTTATATACAATGACAAAATACAAGTTTACTGTTACAGTTTATTAATAATATACTTTCCAACAATGTTGATAGAATATACTATCATGTATAAAAAATTTACTATCACTTACAATGGTACTAATAGAAAATTATATACCATTATCATAAATGATCCAAAAAAGCATTGTGTTAATGCTTCAGTGCTGCACTTATTCAAGTACGGTGCTTATATTATATAAAACATTTTAGTGCAGCAGTTCTCAAAATTGCTTTGGCCTACAACGACCCAAACCAGCGTCCAGGTAATTTGCTGCGACCCCCTTCCAATGATGTTATAAAACTTCTAAATGATAAAGAATTCACTCGTTTTTTGGTAAATTTTAGCAGGATATAAAACTGAATTAAAAAATCTTGTGACCACACTTATTTGGAATTTTAGGGCTCAGTCTCATAATTTAAGAATCGCTGTTGTAGTGCAAAAGATAGGCCTATTCAACTTGTGGCAACACCACAGTAGTAACTTTTAATCTATAAACAATTGGTTGTTTAACAGCGGTAAAGATATGAAACATTAAAGCAATTTGGGCATGTATTCTTAACTAAGCATTGCAAAGTTCAAACTAGAATAATACCTCTAATGTATGCTGCGGCGCATATTCAAAGCATATTTGCATTTTACGAGAATCATGATCATATTTGTATTAGATATGTGTATAATTTTAATTACGTTTACCAATGTAAGATTCATGAGCTAAATCTACAGCGATTACAGTGAGAATAATTAATTTCACCTAATGTAATGGAATAGTTGAAATAAACATGTCATAAAAACAAGAAACTATCAATTAATTTTATTTTGGCTTTACAGAATAATGATATAATCATGTATTTGGGAGAGGTTGGCATGGCATATGCAATTCCTCTCTCATCAGGGGAATTTCTGTCCTTGAGCAAGGCACTTTATCCTTGTTATCTTTTGCCACCCGAAAGTGTCTACCTGGTAGACTTGAAGCTGATTATGGATAGCATAGCATAGCATATAATCCCCTAGGGAAATGTCATATTATACATGTTCTATAGTGGTTGATCCAGTGACTGGGGTAATACTGTGAATTACCTAGAGGCCTTCGCAATATGAGCTTAAATATAATACCATATATTTTGTTATCAATAGCACAAATATTAATTTGATTCTATTGATTCTATAATAAGGCGATAGAATACGTAATGCTATTTCTTATCATGAATGCTAAGTCAACATTCTCAATATCTTTCATTGTAAATTTACTATAATGATAATATATTCCATAACATACATAGTAAATATTATCGCTATCAATATTAGATAACATACTGATGATAATAGCAAAAAAAAATAAATATTTATGGTAAATATTATATCATCATTACCTTTTTTATAGAATTTTCACAATCCTCCAATTTTTTTTTTTTTGGCAGGCATCATTAAAGGAAACACGTGTATACAGGTCTCCCTCCAATTAAAGACCACCTCCAATTAAGGACCACTTTTCTGTGGTCCTAAATTAACAAATGTCTTTTCATCTTTATTCTAATTACCATGGAAACCCTGGTCTCAAATGTAGTCTTGAATTAGAGGGAAACCTGATTAAAGCAAACAGAGAATAGTAATACAGTTGAACTTTGCCTAAGTCGAATCCAAAATGCCTTTGAAATATTGTTCAACTTAGATAAAATTCGACTTACAGAGACACAACAATTTGCCATGTAAAAAAAAATTATTAAAAATTATTTGACTTAGGCAAAGTCGACTTAGGCAAGTTTAACTGTATTTGTATGCAGTCATAAGGTTGTAAGCTGTAGATAAAAACATTCAAGATTATCATATTGGTTTAAGGGAACAGGCAACATAATAGCCTGTGAAACATCTTTTACTACAGTAAAAGTCATTGTCTTTAAAAATAACCTTTGAAAAACAGTGTGAATTTGACTAGTGCAACTCAAAAACAACACTAAGATATCCTGTCGAATATAAGGCTGCCTGTTCAATAAAATGCTGCCTGTTAGATAGATAGCTGCCTGTTAATTATTTTTCTGTTAAAGGTATTAACTTATACTTAATTTGGTTTTACGCACTTGTTTTTTTCTACTTAGAATGTTGTTTTTACATTTTATAAGTTTAATTTTTGATGGAAAATGAAATAAATGAGAACTTAAAAGTTCTATAGTGCAAATAGTTTATGAAAGAATATTGAATTACAAAATATTTAGCTATTTGATTTTATCATGAAAGTTTATGTTGGTGAAACATATTGAAAATATATTGTTTTTTAAAGATATACCATCTAATTAAAAATGAGAATGAAAACAAATTTAAACAATATAATTTTTTATATTCTTTGCAAATCCTTGATTTAGCTAGTAGTAGTTGTAAATCACATTTGTTTTGATCTGTGTAGCAAGCATGGGGAGTTAGTATCTAATTTGATTATTCTAAAATGAGCTATTTAATGTTTAAATTAATCTTTCAGTTTTTCCATGTTTTATGACAAGGTGGTATATTTTTAAGATGGATTCAAAAGGCAAATCAAATGTAAAGCCTGTTGATAAATATACTGTATAACATAAGAAATTTTGCAAATAAAAGGAGAGAAATATTATATTGATAATGGTTGTAAGAGTAATTTTTTCCACACTCTCAGAAAACAAGGAAGGAACACATGCCCACTGGTAAGCCTCTTCCAAACAGAGCTGCAATACCACAATATTGTGGTAAGCACGCCGGCATGGGTTTCTTTCTGAATGGTCGATACGCCAATAATTATGCCAGCTTACAAAGGTGCTGTGTGAAAGAGCAGATATTGCGGCAACGTCTATCTGAAAGGGGCTTTAGACACAGCATTCACATGGAGATATATCTTGTCCATACAGATCACAACATTAACCCACTAGCACCTAGACTGCCCCAAACTGCCCCGCGCATTACTCCCTAGACCGCCCTAAACCACCCTGGCTATTCAACCCGCTATAACTTCTGTTATACAAACCCTAGCGTGTCGCGAAAAACGTCTACATAAACTTTGTGAAAAATCCCTTTTCAGAATATCTCATCATCCAATGAGGTTTATTGAAAAAATGACGTAATTTGCTTGACTTCGCAAAAACAATGACACCGCAGCAAGCGCTGAACGTCTTAGAAGGGGAAGACATTTTCAATGATAAATTGACCTTAGATTTGTCTGTCGACAGCTACATCGTTGTTTCATAGGTATTATAGGTTAACCAAACAATAAAATATATGGTCATAAAATTATAGTATTATAGTATATATATAGTAACTCTTATTTACAGGCTTTCGCACTGCAGGCAGGCATACTACTAGGATATATGCCTAGGCTAGCGATGGTGATTGTAAATAGAGCTTGTGTCCCCTTTATGTACCGTTGATTTTGATAATACAATAAATGTTTTGAAGGTTTGAAATTATTATTTTGACACACCACCATCCATTTCATAACTATTTTTTACATGCCTAGGCCAATGCATACTTTGTACAAAACACTTACTTAGGCTGGCCTCGTACTCGTAATAAAGGTCAAATACAAGTTGAATAGGTCAAAGGTCAATATATCAATGTCAAGAGTCATATAATTGATGTCCCTCAATAAAATAATTATTAATTTAGTAAAGTATGCAAATTCAAAATCATTTACATAATTATTAATTCAAAGAAAATTGCAAATTTGGATGAAATTTTAATTATGAAAGGTCACAATTTCGAAGTCAAAGGACAAAATATTTTGTATCACTGGAATGCTTATTTAATATGCATCAAAATAAAAACAACTTGTAATGGAACATTTTCAACAATAAAAAAAAAATTATTACAGTTTATTTGTAGTAGAGTCTAATTTCTTTCATATACAGCAAACTCTCTAGGGAGTAATTGACTACAATACATTAGAACTATAGGTGCTAATGGGTTAACTACACACAACCTTTTAGATACACAAATACAGGAGCCCATGGGCATATCAGGGTTTTCACACCTGGGGCGAGAATGAAAATAGTGCCCCTTTCCAGATCGGATGTTCTTTGTTCCGAGTTTGTTGAGTTAACATGACCATAAAACAGTACACTGAACATTTTGTATGCTAAAACTTGTATAGAAGTGATGTATAGGAGTGATATACCATCTAACTGAAAATTATTTATAGATGAAAAAAAAAAAAAATCTCACTGATCCACACATGACCATAAAATACACTAAACTATAGGCCTACGCTAAAATTTGTATAAGTAATATATATGAGTGATATATCACGTAATTTTAAATTAGAAGGGGAAAAACATAATGTATGCTAAAATTTGTATAGAAATGATGTATAAAAGTGATAAATATATATTTTGTAATTCTGTGGATACAACCATGTCTTCGATGGGTTCCTTAATATTGGCGAAATTTAGACCTTTCTCAAATTCGTACTTATCGACTAGAGTACAACACAAAAGCTCTCACCGCATTTAAATATTTGTTGTTGTGGTTATAATTGATAAACAAAATAAGGTTCATCCAAAATAGAGATTTCCTATATAATAGTAATTCATATATCTCAGGTCAAATCATATTTAGGTCAATATTAATAATATTCACATTAGAATTCAGAGATGGTGATTGCAGCTATGAAAAAGAACTGTCATGAAGAAAGGGTCAGTAGGTAAAAAATGCTGGCACTTCTCTGCAGCAAACACAATGTGCTAAATTATATAAATACACAGATGATGAAATGCTCAATTTTAAGGCATGTTGAAATATGCACAGCTTAAAACAAGATCTTCCTAAATGAGATAGTCAGGCATTATGACCAGTCTCATCATCCTCGTTTGGATAGGAACCTCAAAAAAGGGTGTTTTTATTTCCTCTTCATTACTTTCATCTGGGGTCATCTCTTAACATTGTACATTGATTAAGCCTTTAGCTTTCCACAAGATTGCAGATGATGATCAACAAATTCTGTTCCAATTTGCATTCATTTC
Source organism: Anneissia japonica (assembly GCF_011630105.1). Lineage (NCBI taxonomy): Eukaryota > Metazoa > Echinodermata > Crinoidea > Comatulida > Comatulidae > Anneissia > Anneissia japonica. The sequence goes on along the minus strand of NW_022744734.1, from coordinate 278,604 downwards.
ATGTTATATTATCACATTCCAATATAATTATAATAAACATGTAATAAAAATGAGGAGATAACAGTATTTATCATTATTAGCAATATTTATAGTAAATGAACATGCTGAAAAAATTTGGAAATTAAAGACATTATGTCACAATTTAAACCAAAACATGATTTGAACCCATGCAAATGGAATTCAAAGGAGGACACTCTCTGTGTACACCACTGAACTCATTTATTTTATAAAAGCTTCCTAAAAAATGAAATTTCTTTAGTTAATTTATAGAATGCAATTTGATTTTTCTATAATTAAAAAAAAAATATAACAAAAAATAAAGAAATGATTATATATTACTTAAATAATATTTTATATATTATTATAAACAATACAAGAAATACTGTCAAAATTTGGATTCAGGTGCTATACTTTCAGTTAAAAGAATATAAAAAATAAAACTTTATTTAAAATACATATAATAACAGGAAAAATAGCAATAATAATTGTAGATACTGTAAAAAATTTGACTACTGGTCAGTGAGTTATTAAAACTCACTGACCAATACTGTATATTAAAAAATATGATTCATACCCTAGCTATAATCAATTACAATATATATTAATTCATATTTTGGAGTGTATAGTATGTCAGTCTTATAGATGATGATAATGAGTGATAGTCTTAATGAACCTTGATAGCACTACCATTGATTAAATGGATCTGTTCACCTTCAGGGTGACCCAGGAGAATATAAACAAAATGGGAATTTTCTAAGGAAATACTTGGGAATTTATACATCCAATCTCATAAAGCTATGTCCACATTATCAAATTTTGTTTGACAAAAAAACTGCTGTATACCCAAATATAGTCATGATGTGCCTATATATGGTCATGATGTGATGTCATCATACCATATTTAGGCATGTCACATGTTTTTGTCAAATAAAATGCGATAGATTGGATGGGGCTTTAGTCTTCTTCCTGCTATCCTCATGGATGCTGATTATCAAATCTCTATGCTTTATCATCAGCAGGAGTGCTGAATACTAGAGGGAACTAAGGCTGATGGTAACCAGGATAATCCATAAGCAGTGCCCGACTTCAAAGTCCAACAAGATCAATCCAAGCAAATAAACGTCAGAAATCTTCCTACAAACAAAAACACAACCATTCTAAAAGTGTTTGTATATGTAACTGACACTGTAATGATGTATTTACAGTATGATAAATGAAAGTGGTAATTCACCATAAAATATTAAGGCATCCAGGGTCGCAAAAAAAGTGACCCTGGATAAATAACCCACCTCAAATATACTATAAAAAATTTGAAAACAAATATTTAAAAAACGAGGATTTTTATTCTGACCTAGCAATCTACTAAATTAAAAAATACCCGATTCACAAAATTTGTTACACACATACCATGCTAGGGAAAATTCAGTAGATGATTATTATTATTATTATTATTGTATTTTTGCTCAAAGCGCTGTGACAACTTCCTTTTTTCTGGCGCTCTAGAAATTTTAAAATCTATCTATCTACAGCATCTATGTTCCCTGTTACACTGTGTCCATGTGAATGCGCATCCATTGTGTGTACTTATTTAGGAATTGCACATGATCCGTGAAATATCCATGCAGAAGCGTGCAACCCTCCAAACATATTCACTTGAATATTAACTATATTGGAGCTATAGCTTCATGTTCATGGTTAGAAAACTTTTCTTCTAATCAAATTCTGTTAAGGCTAACTCAGTCAGCATCATACGACACAGCACGATGTAATTTGTTGTTGTGTCGGGTCTCTGTGATTTAAACTCCAATGCAATAAGTTTGCGTCGGGTACAGTCGCGTCATAGAATATTAAACATGTTTAATATTCTCACGACGGCTTAAGACTATTCCCTGACGATGAATTGCGTCGGGCTGCGTCCTACGACACTGTCTGAGTCGGCCTTTAATAGGCTACATTTTATTTTTCTCTTAACTAAAAACACCTCTACTTCCTAAACCTCATAATGAGATTTTATTTTATAGAGCAACACATCCATTCTGTAAATTGAAAGTCATTCACTGTTTGGCAATAATGAAATTGGAAGAGAAAAAAAACTAATTGAAAACAAATTAAAAAATTGATTGAAAACTAAATTTAGTAATATAACCAAACGTTCAAAATTGACATAATTTCTGTATGTGAATTATAAATAATGACAAAATTTTAATTCCATAAACTTTTTTCCTTCGAAATATTGTCATTTAATTTTTATTCCATTTCTCCCCTTTCTAACATTTTATTGAAAATCAAATTAACAGATTTGATTTACAATTACATGCTATGGTCATAAAATGGCTCTTTTATTGCCTTGGAGAATATACCTGTAACTGAATATGGCCGACTTGATTCAATGGGTAGAATTCTGATATGGTTAATCTACTTTGATTTTTCATCGTTTACCTTTCATTGCATACAGCATCCTATTTAAAATCTCAGTTTTTATTTTACTGTACCTAGTAAGTGCCTTAGCTGTATCTTTAAATTAAAACTTGCTATTTAAATAAATTTACAAAATCTGTATTTTTAAATAAATTTAGAAAATTTGTATTTTTAAATTCAATTTTTCTATAAAATCAATTAACAAAATTTGTATTATTAGATTAAAATTTACTATTTAAATCAATTTACAAAATAAATTTAGAGTGTAAATATTTTCATACTTCCATTACGAAACAGTGTGTACAAAAATAATACTCAATAATACATACTCAAATGTTAAGGTAATTAATAGGGCCCTTCAGATTCAGAATGCATAAGATGTATGGTACAAGAATATGAATTGATTTGCTCCTGGGCAAACGTGATCTACAGGTCAACAAACTTCATATTTGTAAGTAGCTGACTGTTTTTTGACATATAGCATGAGGCTATAGTATGAGGATATAGTATGAGGCTATAGTATGATATAGATGAGGCTATAATAGGCCTTTCTTTAAATTTCTTTGGTAACTAGCCCACTGGGCTAATGTACTAGAGATTTTACTTGCCCACAGACTATTTTACAAGTCCACTATATTTTCTTTCTAAGCCTGTACGGAAGGAAGTTCGATGGCAATAGCTTGCTTAATTTTAACTAAACCATCAGGCAACATGGATGTTTTTACAAGACGTAGTAGTACGCCAGGCTAGAAAATTGAGCCCTGATATTATAGTATGAGGATGTATAGTATCAGGCTATAGTATGGAGATATATTATGGGGCTAATAATGGTTTAATAATTTATTTTTTTAATTTTTTAATTTCATCTGTCATTGTTTTTGTTCTGTGGATTTTATCAATTTTATCTTTATATTTCTTCAAGTTGATCATTTAAATTTTAAAAATATTTTAATCATATTGTCTTACCTTTACTCCTTTAACTTTCTGCCTCTGTACTAATCATAAACAAGATCAGTTGTCCTATTCTATCTTATGGTCAAGCATTATAAACAAAAATCTCACACCCTATCCCAGATTTTTCCCTAGATCCATCATGAATAACTGTATTATACAATGTATAATCAGCGTGTTAATATTATTTTCTCAAGTAATTTAACTTAACACAGAAAATATAGAATTTCATAATAGCTAATCACCAAGTTCCAAAATTCAAACATGCTGAGATCTTATCCTGTGATTGGTTCTGACATACAGTAGTGCCTATAGCCTCATTTACATCTAGCCACGCTTACTCACTAATACTTGAAGCTGCCAGATGCCCGATATGACTGTATGCCTATTACCCTTGTATTCCCTGTCTGGCTCTACCTGATTCTATTACACCTGAATATTTTATTTTTCTGATCCTGTGAGGTGCTGGAAATAAGATATAAAGTATATTGTCCTTGTGAGGCCACGTTAAGGAAGGTGCCTATCTGTTTTGTTGAAAGATATTGCACTAAATTGTCATGTAATTTTCTTTTAAGAGAGCCCTGAGTATCAGCTGATCTTCTTAGCTTAGCTAGTACAAGTTTCACCCTCTTTAAAATATTATGATTTTAAAGAGGGTAAACCTTCTAGCTTAGTCAAGAATGTTTACCTTTTCAATATGATTTTTGGAAAGGTCATGGCTATGATTGAACCAAAAACTCTCGGATTAGAGGAAGTGCACCTTGTGCACAATACTCTAAACATGATCACTATGATTGAATGTTTCTAAAATTAAAAAAAAAAACTTATAGTTTTCGAGTAATCAAAATACCGTATATTTTGTTGCACATTATAAATCATATATTAACTGTATATAAAAGAGCCCTGTACCACATGAATTAACGATGTTGTTTTTGTTGTTATTGTTCATATTGTTGTCTTTTTACACAAATTCATAGGTTCAAAACCTTCTAATTATTATTACTAGAAATTGCAAATTGCAAGTGAAGTGCTGCGAAGTACAACTGCATATAAATGTTCTTCAAACAAAATTATTTATGCGAGTCAAGTGAAAATAATGAATAATAAAAATAAAACAAATTATATGAGACACGACCCATTGTCTATATTATAACACTGACGAGCTGACGTAGAAACATAGTAAAAACGAGCGTTGGTACCGTGTATGCCAGTCTACAACAAGCGTCACCTAAATGTAATAATTAGCATGCTGAAATAGGCTAGTAAATAAGTTTAACTGGGTTCGTAAATAATATTGGCCTCAAAATATTTTGGCTGAGACATGGGCCGATTAAACGTAAAAATAGGAAACCTAGAAATATATTAAAAACGCTGAATAGTAATACTCGAGCGTCGCCACATGCGGACGTTGGTATGTGTAGGTTAGTCTACAAAGGTCGCCTAAAGGCCAACTCAGACAGCGTCGGCCGACGCAACCCGACCCGATTTATCGTCGGGGACAGTCTTAAGCCGTCCTGAGAAATATTAAACATGTTTAATATTCTACTACGCGACTGCCCCGACGCACACCATCGCGTCTGCGTTTAACTAACATAGGCTCGACGCGACAACAAATCGCATCGGGCTGCGTCGTACGACGCTGTCTGAGTTAGCCTTAAAGTAATTGATTTTACCCGGCAGAACGAAAGAAGGAAACTCTGATTTTCAGTCGTCTTAGGCCCTTGTTTTTTGACAAACAATGACCTTTCAGAGGTCAACTTGCTGTCAAGAATATGAATTGGCTGCTTCGCAGCAATTACTATCATATTGATATTACGTCATGTCTTCATATTTAATCATTATCATTATCTGTCATTTAAATATTAATTACTATTATTCAGTTATTAATATCTAGTAATGAATGATTGTCTATGATATTATTATCCAATCAATCGTTCCTTTAAATGGTGCCATTCCAACAGTGGTACAGTATATCTTAATATATACATTTCACTTTAAACCTATGGCTTTTCTACAATGTACAATAACATCATGTTTTAAATAATTGTTCACTATAAAATTCATTATAGATGTGTATCATTATTTTTTTTTTTAATCAATATTATTATTAATATTTTGTGGTAACTGAAACATTTGAATTGCACCATTATTAAAATATTTATTAACAAAACATTTAGAAAAAATTTTAATTAATACAATCATCAACATGGCATTTTATTCACTCCTATTCATGACTGTCAAAACATATGGTACAAAAATTTGTGAAACAAAATGAACCGCCAATTTAACGACCTCCCACAACACAATCAAGACCACCCACTCATATTATAATTATCCTAATTATTACACATATAAAAATATTGTAACGGACCTGATAGTTTATTAGGGACTTATGATCCGAGAACTATGGAAATTCAATCCTTTTACAACATGAAAGTTATGTAGTGTACCATCGTTTGCGTGTATTATTATCTACCAGAACAATTTTTCACCAAATTTGGCTCAGATGAAGATTAAATTTATTCCATCCTCTCAATCATAGAGAAAAACAACTTAAAATCTTATGACTTAACCGTAAATGCTTGAATAAGCGCTGCAGTGCTTATAAAATTTTTGAAGGCTTCAAAGCAGTGCTTATTTGAGAGCGGCGCTTATAAAAAAATATTGGCGTGGCGCATTCCATACCCGTTCCCATGTTACCTATTTCACGTATTCCCGTAATTCAGTAGGCCTATCATAGGTCCTATCATTGTAAACAAACATTATAAAGAAATGCTTGTGTCTTCATTGTGTTATTCATTCACTTTAACACTGTATACATTGTATCTAAAACCCTGTTTCATTACACATAGGGTAATATTATATACTCTTGATTAAATGCCACGACGCATAGTGAAAAAAATTGTTTGGTGCAGCACTCATTCGAGAGCAGCGCTTATTAGAGTATTTACGGTACTTTGGCCTCTATCTTTATCTTATACACCATTATTTGTGGGGGGGAGGGGACATTTATTTGAGGAAAAAAAAATGCCTTGGGGCATATACAAGTATCTTGGTATCTTTATTCACATTAAAATAAAAAATATAAATAAAATAGTTCATTGCAGTTGAGAAACTGAATTGCGAGATTAGGTTGTTAAAATACTTAACTATTAATATAAAAATTACAGATTTATTTACTTATCTTTGAAAAGTGTATCAAAAAGAACAAAATAAGAATATTTTGAGTCTCCAATTGGCAAGATATAAGGACACAGAGCGTGGGCAAAATTTTACTGGTTCTCTTAAAACAAAAGCGTACACCAATTGGAAAATGGCGATGTACAGGCATTGTAAACAAGGAGAGACAGGCATATAGTGTGATTGAGAAGACGTGGCAGACGAGTAGGGATGGGAAACGTTTGTGAATGCTCTACTGTGTGGAACACATGGCACAAAAAATCTGTACACAGCATCATAAGTTTAAAAAAAAAATTTAATGGGTATTATAATTGAATGAAATGAACTCCCCAGTATTCCAATATGTTAGACTAGACTTTAATATTTCTATTTTCATACCACATAGAATTTTACATCACACCCACACAAATAAAATATTCATGCAAAGAATAGTCACGTTGATATTTGCATATTACAACTGATGTATATTTCATATACTTAAGCCAATGTACTATTACTAGAGTATGTTGTAAATGTTTAAAATTGGTAAAAAAAAAATTTCAGTACAAAATAGAAAATAATGCATGTAGATAGACTTATGTAGCGTGTTATACTAAGGTGCGTAAGTGCTTGAGGTGTGGACTAGCTCAAACAGGAACTTCCATTTTATATTCCCGGGGTGGTACTGATTCCACCAGAACCATAGGCAACTGTGCCATGCGAACCAGCGCTGATGTTAGGGCTATAGGTTGTAGCTCTCCTGAATTAACTCAATAGTTTAAGAATTAGTCATGGGGCCCTGAGGAGAGAAAAAGGTGTGGATAATGTCCAAACTAAAAAAAGATTCAAAAAGATATCATTTAAATATTCAAACATAAATTAAATCTTTGCTTTCTCACATAAATTGCCAATTGATATTTATTGGTATTTGATATTGGTCAAGCCTCTTTGAAACTACATCATTCATTTTACTTATATTTCTTTATAAGGCACTATTCAAACAGTTAAAAAGAAGACAAACACTCAGTTCTGGCTAAGATTCGGAGCTGCCTAAGGCCCCTTTTGACTGGGGGATGGGGGAGCTGGGGCTTTGCTTTGCTCCCAGGTGTTACGCCACTGCCTTAACCGATCGGCCATTTGACTTGCCAGATCACTCTCCAACTAATTTTACACCTACAGTATTCTGGAAGAACAGATAATTTGCTCTTTTGTAATATTTGCCTGTAAACTACAGTAAAAAAAACTGTAAACTACCAGAGTTTACTGTCATCCCCCTTATCACATCGGTTACATAACTGCTGTAGTATTTGGATAATTGATCCCTGGTGGGCAGGTTCAGGTCTGCCACAAGCAGCAATTAACAAGGTATGAGGTAATTAATTTGTCATCACAATATGCTGAAGTTTAGCCATGACATTTTAACTGTACCAAAAATCCTTGGTTAATAATAGCTACTGAACAAAATACATTATATATGCTATAATCAAAAGAGATGAAAAGGAAGAAAGAAGATAAAACAAATTAGGCTCAATTCTTGGAGATAAAGAAGACATCAGACATTGAAAACAACTTGCATCTGCAGCAATGACTCGGATGAACATAATGTGGATCAGAAAAGACCGAATAAAAGAGCAAACGAGATTGAAATTATCACAAAACCAATTCTTACAAATAATTCAAGTACATGGGGATTAACAAAGACGATGAAAATAAATTGGAAACTTGCTGCAAGAAGCAACAGAGAAAGTAATCAGCGTCAGATCAGTGGTGGCGCCAGGACCTGCCCGACGGAGGGGTAAAGGCCACGACGGGGGGGCTAGTGGAGTGAATCGAGTCTCACTTGGCTGGGGGCCTGGGGCCGCCTAGGGCCCCCCGGTGGGGGTCCAGGGGGGCTATAGCCCCCCAGCCCCCTCTGGTGCCACCACTGCATCAGATATCCTCACAGAATAAGTAACATTAAACTATATAAAAGAAGCAAGGATAGACCACTATCACTTGATATTTCAGAAGCAAGATGGCAACTCTTGGGTCACATTCTAAGATTGCATAAAACAGTTCTGGCATATCAAGTCATTGAATAAGTCTATTTCCAGAAACAACTTCCTAAATACAATGGAAGACCACAAACAGTGCTAACAATTACTCTCAAGATGATCTGAAGTATTTAACAAATAAACAAGGATCCACATATCAACATTTCCAACAAAACTAGACAGCATGAGCGACATTGAAGAATTACGCAAAAATGCCGAGAATAGAAATAAATGGAAAATAGTAATACAAGAATTACCGTAGGCCAAGGCTGAGAAGAGAAGTCATGTGACTAGATGGCGTAACAGCAGTAAAATAAGTAATAGCTACTGTAATCTCCATTGTTTTTTTATAGAAAAGAATTTGTACAGATCTGCACCATTTACATGATCATCAATGATCGACAGATAGGCCAAATTTACGAGTAGAGTTACCCAAGTTCGCAAAACATGAGAACATTACATTGTGCTATGTTGGTCAAGGGTTTGCCTGAACCAACTCTATTCTTGTTTATTCTGTGTTTCAATTCTCATCTGCATACAGTATAAATGTTGGATCATTTTAATTAAAGCTACAGCAAATACATAAAAGTTTGTAGGATGGTGGACCAAATAAAATTTAATGAACAAGAGTAAATATATATTGACTTACTGCTCATAAATGAAATGAGGTTAGTATGCTGGCAGTACTACAGCGAGTAAAATGGCCAGAGGTCCAAGGCTAGAGATGGAGAATTGAAATAAACACAGACAGAGAATTTGGTACGTACTAGCTCGGAAATGGATGATAGTGTTTTGGCTGGGGACCTTTCTTTTCAGGCAACATAGGTAGAGAATATCTGCAAAATAAGTGATAGCCTGTTGTGTGTTTGTTGAGGCCCCACGTTCTTACATGCTCCTCAATCACAAGGAGATATATCATTAAAAAAAACAGTAACCATATCTTAAGACTTGAACACAAAAAACTTCCTCTAACTTAATACATTGCATTTGGGTGGGGTGTGACAATCCACCCAAGAATTAGGAGACACAAAAACAGGAAAAGGTTAAATTAAAATATTCTTTAATGGCTGAATCCCAGCTATTATTTTTCCATGCCCATACTGAATAGCTGTCATTTATGCACACACAATGACAATGCTCTAGTTACAACATAAACAAGCTACAATCTTGCCAATACAGGAAGTGTGCTTGTGGTATGTGGATACCATATCTGTCAACACAGTGTTATGCTTTCAGATTCTGGTGGTATAAATGTTTGGCCACCTAGTACTAATAACAACAGGTAAACTGATACCATCTTTCATAAAAAGTGAAAATTATTATATTAGGCCTCAATCATCTTAGTGTTAAAGTTCCTGATCTTTTTAAAGAAATACTGAATTTTGGTTTGTTTTTGATTTTGTGTTAAGATTAACTATATTGAATTACTACATTCTGTCAATGTATTGATTGTAATTTTGGCTTGCTTTTGTTTATTTCAATTCAATTGAATAAAAGAAAAGTGTATTTCTGTATGAAAGGCTGAACTCTTTACTCCGATATGGCAGACATTGCAAATTATAAACATTATTATTTATTCCAGGAATTGAGAGAAGCACAGCAATATTTAATATTAATATTGGAAATCTAAATGATGGGACTAATACTTTGATAATGTAACTGTGTGGGTAAATATGAAAAAAAAAACAGTTCCCTTACATTTCAGTTAAAATATTTAATTGCTCAATAAGGAATAAAGTTTCACAAATTTACATTTTTAATACAAAAATTCTTTTAAAAAAAAGTCTTAAAACTTTTTTTTTTTTTAAATTTATTTATAGTGACCATTCCTTCCAGCTATCCTAGACAGTCAGTTGATATTCAAAGCCCTTAAAATACAGGTCTTCCTCTAATTATCTTATCTTGGTTTATCTATTTTACATTATCTTGAAGACCTCTCCAATTAAAAGGCCACTGTTCTGTTGTTCCAATCTAACAAATGTCTTCATCTGTATTATTCTAATTAGAGACCAAAGCTGCTAAAGACGAAGAAAACTCGGTCTCAAAAGTACTCATTAATTAATTGGAGGGAGACATGTATATTAAAATGTCTCATTATTAGGCTTAGGGAGTAGGGATGTGTTTGTTGTTGTGAGAATAGATCATGGGGCTGGACACAGGATTTGAACTAAAAACTAGGTTGTAAAACATTTTTTTGCTAATCAACTGCTCCACAACAACTCAATGCTGACAATAAAATGTTACAGTATATCATAAAAGTCAAATTTATTAGGTCAGACTTCCGATGGAATTACTCAAACGGAATATTAAAAACAGTTCACAATAAGAACATTTCTTTATAATCACAAGAAAAAAAAAACTTTTTTTAAATAAATTTATCTTTAGAATTTTAACATACTGAAGTTAAAAGCTCTGATCAATAAGTAAGAGAGAGAAGACGAGACAGAACGTAATTTAAGCTATCAATGTAATGATCGTTCACAGGACATTGTACCACTTATGTTTCATCAGTCTAATACTTAGTATGTCCGAGGTATATCATTGCTCAGTGAGTTGTTAATTCAGTGAATTTCAACAATCAATACAAACTAAGCTTATATTCAATTTCCAAAGAAAATGAATTTGCAATGGAAGAAGCATGCACCTGGAGATATGCATAGTTTAGCACGTTTTACGATTGCTGAGCCTGATGGAAACACCTTCGGATTTCACCTTAAAGAGGCTATCCTATGTGTAGGCCTACATATCATAGACATGCATATTAATATTTTAATGGCCTTGCAGTCAAACCATACAGGCAACAGGCAATTGTAATCCAGCCTATTACAGGAGAAAAACCTTGGTTACATTTCCAACTGTACTTGGGATACAGGCCTAGCAATCATAAATAAACTATGTTACTACTAATAAAAAAATGAATTCAATATTTTGGCATAGAGAGATAAATAAGGGCACAAATAGAGTTGTCATATGATGAGATTAACGTTAATTTTGATATATTAGGGCTGAATGAAAACAATTAACGAAATATTGCAAAACTGATTACTTTGATTTATTAAATTCAATTACAGAGACAGTACAACGCAAGCCTTTCTACAGATCACAAGATCACAATAGTTTCACACCTTTAAACACCTTGGAATTGTATACTGTATGAATATATTGTAGATCAATATTATTATTAAAAAAAATGGGGTTTTTTTCCCAATTTTTTGCTTTCTTTTGGATTTGAAGTTAGGCTCTGGAGGAAACAAATTTTTTGATATGTAATACAGTACAACCGATTTTTTTAAGACAACAGAGGCGGATCCAGAGAATTTCTGGGGGGGGGGGCAAAAAATTAAGTTCAAACCACCATGCCCAACTCAGCCCCACCATGGTTGGCGTAAATAAGTGGTAAATGACCGAGCTCTCCTTTCACCCACCATGGTTGGCGTAAGTAAGTGGTAAATGGCCGAGCTCTCCTTTCACTCACTGCTGGATCGCCACTGAACATATATATTATATCCATATATAGATAGGATGAAGTCATACATCACCATATATGGTGAAATCACATGTTTCTGTGATGACAATAAAACAATAATGTGGAAAATGTTATGCACACTGATTAAAGATTAATATAAAAAAACACAAGCAAAGTGTTAAATCAAGTGGCCTATAACTTCTTATTGTGTACCTCTGCATTTTCTTGTAATAATAAATTAAGTTGTCCTAAAATACAACCGCCCACCTCCTAAATTATTATTTATTGCATTTTTTATAACAAATTGATTTTAAAGCTATGTGCAGGCCTCAAATTTTCACAAAAAATAAATAAGTTTTATGTCCATATAATGTCATGATGCACTTATGGTCATGATTATGATGTCACCATATTTTGATAGTCTAGATAGGGCTTTAGATGCAGTGAAGCACACAACATTTTATCGGGTCTTTGAAACAGCGCTGCCAACCCCTCGCAACTCAGTGGGGGACTTCAGTGGCCTAGCCTAGCCCAAGCAGCTAGCTAGTAGCAAATAGAGTGCGCCATCCATGGTAACTATGTAGCGCGAAATGCCTAGGCCTCTGGATGTTTCCCCAGGGGTAGTTGCCGGGTTACCAGCAATTTTCATTTCAAATTTAGTGAAAATGGTGTATATATGTTGGTCATGCTTTAGTGTTATCACCTAATGCTTATCTCGAAGGTTTGTAACAAGATGTGTATAAGAGACAGCCTCTGCATTTTCTTGTAATAATAAATTAAGTTGTCCTAAAATACAACCGCCCACCTCCTAAATTATTATTTATTGCATTTTTTATAACAAATTGATTTTAAAGCTATGTGCAGGCCCTCAAATTTTCACAAAAAATAAAGAAGTTTTATGTCCATATAATGTCATGATGCACTTATGGTCATGATTATGATGTCACCATATTTTGATAGTCTAGATAGGGCTTTAGATGCAGTGAAGCACACAACATTTTATCGGGTCTTTGAAACAGCGCTGCCAACACCTCGCAACTCAGTGGGGGACTTCAGTGGCCTAGCCTAGCCCAAGCAGCTAGCTAGTAGCAAATAGAGTGCGCCATCCATGTAGCGCGAAATGCCTAGGCCTCTGGATGTTTCCCCAGGGGTAGTTGCCGGGTTACCAGCAATTTTCATTTCAAATTTAGTGAAAATGGTGTATATATGTTGGTCATGCTTTAGTGTTATCACCTAATGCTTATCTCTTCATTCTATGTCTCATAATTTAATAGTTTCATGAAATATAATATTGCTCATGGCTCATGTTGCCATTATAATATTAATCTAATTTAATCATTAATAGTTATTAATATTAATAGAATAGTTTCATGACCTTCTATATTACTGCATACTTGCTCAATCAACCATATAGTAATATAAATTTAATTTTGAAAATATACAGAGTACAATATTTTATATTAACATTTGATAATGCTTATATGTTCAATGGCTTTTTTGCAACAACCACAAATATTGATTGAATTAAATTAATATATCAATTATTGACTAATGACTCTTGTAATCATATAACACTAATTAACATTGATAATTAATAGTAATCAATATTAACTGAATAGTTTCATAAGGCTTTATAATACTGATTGCTTGTACAGCCTTTATATTATTTAAATTAAAATAAATATATTAAATAGTTTCATGATTTGATATTAATACATGTTTGCTCGTAAGATTTTTACAACCTTATAATAGTAATTAAATAATTAAGACTAAATTAATTGATATTATTTGAATTGAATTTACGCTAACTATAAAAACAGTGAATTAAGAATTCATGAAATATTAAAGATTATGATAAATTCTTGGTATATAGCATTGAATGTATTCTAATAAAAAAAAATCATATTAAATATTTTGATAAATAAATTTATAGACCAATATTTATTTAATCAACATTTATTATCAAATATAAGCCCAACTCAGTGTCAAAGTTGGTTATGTTAAAAAGTAGGTGATATACAGTGGACATTTTAAAATTTTGTAGTTTAGTAGGTCTAAAAAGGAACAAAAACATTTGAGAATGAGAAATATACAAATATTGTATTGTTTATATTTGAGTGTACATAAGCATGTTTGTGCGCACATACACCATGTATATTAAGCATCAAATGTAAATACATTTTAACTTATTTCTTGTACGTAATTTATTGTAAGTTTATTATATAAATAATAATAAGCGCCTTGTATCCGTTGGCAAAAGGCGCTATATAAATTATTATTATTATTATATGGTTTACAGGTGGGCAGTTCATGAGAGACTGCCTACCCGCTACCAGTAGGCTAACTGTAATTCTTCAAGGCATTCGTATAATTTGATTTTTATAGAGTATTCCATTTTTTTTACAAATTTTCTGTCTGTTATTCCATTTGATTTTTTAAACGATGCACCACTTGTTGAATTGAGCACCACCGATGCAAGTGGCGAATGTTTTTTTTTTTTAAGTACATGGTAATTCTACTATTAGTTGTAGTACAGTAAACAATTGCGACAGGATTACACATAGTGAATAAGCTAAAAATGGCTGAGAACAAACATATGTTAAATCAAATCTCTAAAAACTGTCGTAATTGTTGAAAATTATGAAATCAATTGACTAGGTATATTTATGTTTTCATTGCATCTCTAGAATAAACTTTCCATTGGCAAAAACTAATATTTACAAGGCCTGGATGAGTAGAAGTGTGATAGCATCAGTGTGTACTCATCTGAATTGAGCTATTCATTGATAGGCTTTCACAATGCATCGGTTACGCTCCAGCGAGCAATCTATCGAATCAACCCCAATAAATATACCCAATGCACAAACATCAAAACTTCATTGAATCGTGCGAATCACACTCACAGGGGTGGTTGCATGCCGGCTTTCACTGAGGTGTGCCTCGTTCGTGAATCACAAGCGCGAAGCGTAATCACTTTGTATTAACGTGTGTTATATTTGCGCATTGTTATCTCTCACGGCTTTTTGTAACAAGCGACTTGATTCGCTCATGAGTGAATTTCATTATTTGTATTGCTCGCCTAGCCTTTCATGTGATTTTATTTATTCAACTGATCTGTCATTGTCCGTGACACAAGCGATCCTTAGTTCAAACATCCGTCACAGCCAGGGATTGTTAATCAGCAAGTGCTTGATAATTAACAATTAAATATGTATAATTATTATGAAGCCAAGCTTTAGCCATCTGGTAATGTTAGTACATCTGCCAAAAAAGTTTGGTATACATAAACCAGATGTCAATTAGAGTATTTTTATTGTAATTTCCAGGTGTTTAATTATCCTTTATCATAATACCATATACTAATATATTCACTCATCTCAATAAGTTCAAGCTTCAACATAGAAGCTTTGTAACATTATGTCATATCTTTCTGCCACAAGAGTTCACTAACATAAACCAGATGCTAATTGCATTTTGTTTATTAATTCTAAACCTTCAAACACTTGGTAACACTCTGGCCATCTGCAAATAAGTTCATAAAATTTAAAATGATCAAGTGTTATGACACAGATCCAAACAAATCAGTTTTTGCTCATACAGATTACTTCCGTACGTACACAAATTTAAAGCTCTAATGTAAAAAATATAAATTAAATCAGTTCTATTCTTTATATTTACGTTTATATTTTTCATTTAATCACTGTTCATTTTACCTGTCCGGTGGGGGGACTTAAGCCCCCATTCCCCCGCTGGTGCCGCCAATGCTTTCTAGTCCCTGGAGTTCAATCGGAGGATCGCTTGCTTTCTAAAAATATTAGGCCTACTAGGCCTATTATAAAACTAAATATAGCATAGCGACCTAATTTAGACTCTACCAAATCAAAACTGCGGATTTTTCCAGGGGCTTTTATCCCTGCTGCACCCTAACCGGGGAATTTTTTCGGTTTGACTCCAGACTGAACTCACTTCACTTTAGTCTGCATTAGTTTCTCCATCACTCTCAAACATGCCAACACCTACATCAACATCATTACCGTTCATCATCATTGTCGATGTCATCGCCATCGACATCATCATCGTCATCATTATTGTCATCGTAGTCATTATCACCTTCATCATAACCGTCATTGTTATCATCATAACCGTCATTGTTATCATCATCCCCTCATCATAATTATGATCATCATTAATTCACATTTTTTTCTGGGCATCACAGTAAACAAGGTTTAAAGATGTATTGTCTCTTGAAAATGACAGAAAATCATAAAAATAATTTTGAAATTAACTTGTTCATTTTTGCAGTAGCATACACATTTTTAACTTGAGCAAAGAAATTATTGAATTTCAAAAATGTGTACCCTGATTTTTAAACAGGATAATTATAATAAAAATAATAAAACACTTCCATGGACTGGAAGTGTTTCTATCATTTTTCTTTGTAAAATGACGGGTAAACTTTTTTTAAATACACTAATGTTTATGTTCAAGTTGATAATTTTTTTGTTACTTAAAAATTGGCAAGTTAATTTCAAAAATGATTCAGCGGCATTGTGCTTCTCTCCACTCACTAACAGGAACACCCTAATGTTAGTACTCTGTTATTTATTTATTACCAGGGTACTGTAGATCGCTCCATGGAAGTATACGTGCATGGTCTGTCTGCATGAATATACAGAAGGTTGACTAAAATTAATGTGTAATCGGTATAAGGCCTACCAGAAGCAAACACAGCACATAACTTTTTTTTTTTTTACAATTCTAGTGATAGTATATAACTTCTAGAGCGTGATCAATAACTTATTAATGTTCCAGGCTGAACTTTGGAAGAAAATTTAATTAAAATTGTACGAGTAGTATGTTTGTAACATGTAGGCTGCAGGTCGATTTGTGTGGCAAATATTATCTTGTGTGTTATCTATTGCATATTGTGTATATTTCATAGCTGAATACACTCCACATCGTGTAAATACAATTACAGTATGTTATAGTCATTTTTGGTTTATGCATTATATATGTAGGCCCTATTCATGTTTCTTCTTCTTCTGGAGGAATAAGCAACTCAATTTATCTACATGGCAATGATAAGAAATTAAATTTTTAACAATATTATTTTCTACAGCTTTACCAGCTGCTATTTCATGGCATCCAGAGGTGCCATATTTCCAACATAGACTCTCATCCATGCTAACTTTATATACTATGGCAGCCCCTTGAGGGGAATGGAAAGCGGCTCTAGGTTGCCAGCATCTATTTCCGGACATTCATAGGCAGCACACAAGCTGTTTACCAACCATTGTGGGGCTAGAGTTGATATGATAATTGTGCTCTCAGACCTCAACTAACTTCCAAATCCTGTAGCTGTGGATAGAGATAGCAGGTCTCCACTCTTCATTTACTACCAAATTTGTCAAGTGCTCATACTACCACCCACCCCTGCACCACCCCCTCACTATAATGGCCAGACTACTTGTATTTTGCCTTCGTTTTGTTTTGTATTTAGCTCTACCCCGGTATCGAGCACTTTAATCCATGTCTCTTATACACATCT
>NW_022744734.1:238110-260807 GCF_011630105.1 Anneissia japonica | reverse complement strand
ATATTTACAATATCTATATATATATATATATATATATATATTATATATATATATACTGTATATCATTGTAGGTCCACGTGTGTTCTTCAAATTATATATCAGTCGTTGAAACAAAAAATTATGACAAGGCATGTAGACTGTTGAACACGGTATTTATTTTCGAAAAAATTTTTCGGCCAGTCCTTTGGCTTTCATATATATATATTCTTTTAATTTTTGATAATCAATTCTATATATTATATATATTCTTGATACGTTTAAACTGTACCACTCTGAAAATCAGTGCAATAGTACCGAAAGTGCCTACAGTATGAAGAAAGCATAAATAAATAAAATAAAGAACAAATTTTATGTGCTTCAGGTATATAAGCTTAACAATTTGTCGGGAAACTGTGTGATAATTTTAAATCATCATTAGGAAGAAATATTATCCCAGTATGGATTGCGATAAAGTTGCCTCATTTCTATTTTCTTTAAGAATCAGGGCTGCTGTATTTGTGGTGTGGTGGCAGCATTAACCATAACACCATTGTTCCATAATTACTATTCTTGTAGGTGAATCCCAATTTTATGCTATCAATTTCCTCCAAAGAACTAAGTTTCATAATAAGGACACCAAGCCTACATTTAGTCAGTATCAGATTCTACACAATCTAAAATATCTCTTTTATTACTATCACCAACAGTTACAGATACAATATCAAGGGAAAAACAGGACATCATAAAGGAAGCGAACTAACAATTATTGGCAACAATTAAAGTAGCAAAACAATGTCAACGACCAGACTATGTACATACTTGCATTATCGTATTAAACCATGCATTAATTTTTGTGTGTACTCTATGTAATGAGACATTCGCATTTGGTCATGTGTTTGGTCATAGGCGGGCAAAGTATGGCCTGTGGACTACATACGGCCTAGTGGAAAATTATATAAAATATGAAAATTCTGGACCCATTTTCTTAAGATTTTACTTAATTTTGGCTAAATATGAGATCAAAAAAATAAATCAAAAAGTGGACTCATTTTATGCATACAATTGCATAACTTGGACCCATTTTTGAAAATGTGGACCCATTCTTTGTGGACCCATTAGAAAAATTGTGTGGGACTGTCCAAACTTCCCAATAGCTAGCTGTGGCATTGCCAGAAAGTGATATTTTGTTTTAGCAAAATAAAAAATAAAAATAAAAAGCCTCTCTCCGTCATCACTTTCCAACCTATCATCGTCATCATCAATCATAGCCATCATCATCATCAGGCCAGTTCACCCACTGCTGTGAGAAGCCTCCTCTAACATTTTCCATCTACTTCTGTCTGATGCTATTCCTGCTGTATGTAAAAGCCTTTAAAGTCAGGCTCCGGAGGAAAATATGTTTTGATATTTTGTAGATCTGATATAAAAACAGGAAAAAGTTGTTGGATGAAAAATGGAATGGTTATTGAGATACAAATTTTTGAATATTTAAAACCCGGGGGAAAAAGTTGGAAAAAAAGAGTGGTTATGCTAATTTTTCCTCCAGTTTTTAAATATTCAAAAATCTTAGTTTTTAACCATTCCTCAGTTTTTTGTCAAAAAACTTCTTTCTGTCTTAGAAAAATCATATTAAAAATTTCTTTTCCTCAGGAGCCTGACTTTAAGCAGAATAAATTCTACAGTATTATTAACAAATCAATCAATTAGTCAATTAATCTAATCAATTAATCAATATATAAATGGTCAAACGAACAAATTATAATTAATCAATCAACAACTAATCAAAATTTCTACAACATATATATTTTTGCCAAAATTAGTTCATACTTAATGAAAATGAGAATAGATAATTTAAATAACAAAGAAATAAAACTATTTTTTTTTCTTTACAAATAAACCAATAACATTATAGAAAAAAAAATATTTACAAAACTTTAAAAGAATGTTATTTGAAAATTTGAGACAGGATAATGTAATAGACTGAAAACAATTACAGGAAATCCGGCTTCAACAGCATAATAAAATTTATGCTTAAGGGTTCAAATAAGAAATAAGTCGGTACGTGGGAAATTCTGATAAGAAAAAGAGCACAGATTAATAGGATTAACAACGTTATACACAGAAATCTATAAATTGATTGAAGGTAAGCGAAGGTAAACAACTACCAAGAAACATGCTAAACACAACCAATTTGTAAGCACATAAAAAAAAAAAAACTAGTGGAAATATGCTCGCGGTTAGTGATAATAAAGGATTTCTAATGTATCTTTCCATTCACATCAGTAATAACAGTAAATACTATATTAATACAGTGCCCGACCAACAGTATTTTTATGAAAATATTTGTATTTGTTTTCAATAAATCCTGATTCTTTTTTTGGTTTTTAAATGGAAATAATATTTCATGAATGTTTTCCCTTGTCAAAAGTTCCGGAAGAAAGTTCTGACTCCCCATAAGCGAAGTTTAGGGATCATCCACATTTTCAAAAGAGTAAAAGAGATACCCTTTTCTGTAACCCCCTTCTCTTTCCGCCTAAAAATACATATAAAAACCAGGATTTTTGTCATTTTGAGATCATCGGTTATTCTGAGCATTCTGAGGAATTTTATGGTTTCAACCTATAGAATTGATGATCTTCTTATTTTTTTCATTTTCATAAAAGAATACAATACAAAGGCTATGTTTTTTTATTATAAGGTTCACTTGTTTAGTTGGTCCAAAGGAAACATTAATATCCTAACTCCCAGATTCTGGCATAAAGCACAATCTTAGAAAAATTAGAGAGAAGAGAACAAGTTAGCACTAGACGTATATTGCAAGTAGCAAGAATATTGGGAAGATGGATTTATGGAGGATATTAGTTTTGGTTGTAGCTTCTGTTGGGCTTTCAGCTGGTCAAGTAAGTCTCCAACCGTCAGGGCCCACCATACTCCAACCTGTTGGACTTGGAGTCACAGTGTACTGTGTGTTTCAAGGCATTGGTTCCTTTCAGCCTACATGGAGGGATCCACAAAATAATGAAATAACTCCAAGTGGTGGTCTCATTAGTGTGACATACATATCGTCTACAAACAGCAAGTTAGAAATTTCCAGTCTTCGGGAATCAGACACAGGAGTTTATGTATGCGATTCACCTGGTGGACAGAAATCGATTGCTATCACAGCATACAAAACGGTGGAATTTACAAATACCCCCTCTGAACAATCGTTTGAGATATACACTGATGCACGGGTAATTTGCGAACCGACATCAATTCCAACGTCTACCTACGAATGGAAATTTGGCACAAAAAACATTGAAGCAGCAAGTGATCAAAAATACACGATTGAAAGCCTTAAGTACCTACAGATTAACAACATAAGCAGTCAAGATGGGGGAGTGTACACTTGTCAGGCTACTGTATTAGGTGGAAATTATGAAACAAATAGTAGACACATAGCAGTACAAGTACTTGTGCCTCCCAAAATCACTCTAGGGCCGCAAGACTTCAAAGGTATTCTCGGCAAAAATGCCCAATTCAAGTGCATAGCTATTGGAGACCCTCAGCCAGTATACACTTGGAAAAAAAACAATGTTGAGATTGTATACGGAAATCACTTTTCCATCCAAAATGGCGGTCAGTTGCTAGTGATAAATAATTTGCAAAGTGACGATTTTGGCTCGTACAAGTGTGTCGCAAGTGTTGCTGGTCTTCCAAATAAGGACGCCGAGTATTCTGCGATCCTAAGTGAACTCATTCCCCCGACCGTTCAAGAGGATGTTGAAGTGACTATTGAAAATGGGAAAGTTACCTCAACATGCAGTCAACATAGTACTGTTGTCATCATTTCAATGGTCATACTTACGGTTCCATAATGAACACGACATCAGCATTACTGCAGATAATGTACTGTAACAAGCTTGCCAAGGAAAAAATAAACTTCTATGCAATGTATTCATGGCTTCTATGATTTGATTTTGCTTGGTATACTATGCTCTTTAAAATTATGCAAATAACAAGCAATAGCATTAAATTACTGAATTGATGTTTATTTTTACAAGTATGTACAATATATATAAAATTACGTTTAACATACACTAAGAAATTAAAGCTGGGCAGTCGATGCGCCGTGCGACGGTTGTACGGGTGTCGGCCGACGAATCCAACCTCGCTCCCTGTGAGCGCTTGACGACTTGACACCGTTTGCTAATTGTCGGTGGCAGTCTGAATGGATTGTCAATAAATGCGATCCGTTGAGCGCACGTCGTGTCATTGCGTTCCCTACGGAATCGCGTTGGCTGACAACCGTCGGGCACAATGAGTGCATAACTTTAGACAATGGAACATTTTAAAAAAATATCAGAAAAGCAATTACGACAAATTATTAAAAAAAAAAATGGATCAAGTAGACAAATGTTCATCAAAATACAATGAAAATTTCAAATTTCAAAACATTTCACGTAATTGAAAAATAAGAAACAAGTAATAACAATAAAATAATATAATATATTCAAATGTATTTTGTACTCTATTATGCTGTCAGGAAAACTCAGTGAGAGTACATTGTGTTGCTTTTGGGCAATTGATACTATTTTGTTATAGTGTTATATATACATGATATATTAAGCCCTCCAAAACTGTTTTTGTGTCTTTCGTCAAAACTTTTGAGTATATTATTTTTTAGTCAGGATATGAACTTAAGACTCTGGTTCAACTTAGTCCTTAGCAAAATAAAATTAAGAAAGCTAGTTTAATCAGATCACAAAAATGAAAGCAAATATGTTTGTGAGACAACATGCATTTGCGCAGACAAGTGTGCATTCCTATCTTTGTTGTGATTTGTTAGTTGTTAAGAGTAATTGACACTGCAGAAAGTGCGTTTTTTTTCAAGTGATATAGAGTCCACATACGAAATACGAATGAACTTTATTATCTTTCATTATTATTAACAAAAGAAAAGCATCTTCAGTTGGCAAACGCAGACAAAAAATGTTAAAATCCAGAAGAAAATCTAAAAATTTCATAGCGTAATTATCATTATCATTTTAAAACATCACATTCAAAAATACTATATCGTTATTTTCTATGAACGTAAGAATTAAAAAATATGAATACTATCATGGATAAAAGTATTACGCAGAGGGTTTGTGTTGTTACCTTGAGTGTTGAGCCTAAGACTGGATCTGTTTAGTGTGTACAGCTGGGACAGTATATGAGTTTCGTCTTCATTTATATGCCTAACCTTATTTACCCTATCCATATAACTTGATGCATCTGGGAATGGCTATATCCTGAGCTTTCATTCAGTGATTGGCTATAATGCAAAATATAACCAGTGTACCATTGACAAATACTCAGCGCATCACGCAAATTTAAAGATTATAATACAAGATAACCAACCACTGGCAGCTGTGTTTTGAGTACAGGTCAGGTGGATTTTGAAATGAAGGGCAGTTAGATTTTCCACTAATGGTATAGGGTCCATCTGTAATAATATTTAGTTGTTGAAAAATTGATGGAGAATAAGAAATTTATAAGGAAGCAATAAACCTTGAACTAGTACTGGCCAGAAGCAAGTCCTTTAAAAAGAACTATAAAGGAAATATAAAAAAAAGCCTCCAAATGCTATTGCAACAGATGATTATTCAATACTGTCCAATTAAAACATAAAACAGGATTTTCTACAGACAAATGTACTTAAGGGTTTTAAGAAACAGGAAAGGATGAACAGATACAATATCAGTACTACAGTAGAACCTCGTTTTTACGTACCCCAGTTATACGAACCCTCGGTTTTACGTACGCCTCGTATCGACGATGTCGTCATAAAAAACCCCGAAAATATTCAAAACAAACAGCCCTTTTCAGAGCAACCATAAGTACTATAACAATAAACTATAACAATAAACAAACCATAATGCAACGTATTTTCATTAAACAGCAATGCTGATTGAGTCTAATATCGGGTTGTTATAATCTAAAACCATGTGAACTGAGTGAGATGAACAACTACCGATGGTTCTCAAAATAATTGCTTTCCTCCTTTAGCTTCGTGTGGCAAAATCGTCTGGTCGAATTTTCGAAGAGGAGTAGACATAGTTTCGTACACGAACGCTAATTGGTTGGCTCGCCCAAAGCATAGCACATGGTTGCTGTTTCACGTACACGAACGCTAATTGGTTTTAGTTTGTCTCAACAGGCCTAGACAACACCACAGCTCTGTTGTTTAGAATAGGCATGAAGGGGAACTCCCAAGTTATACCTTTGTCGTATAGGTAATCTTACAATATTTTCATGTTCTTTAGTTAAATAAAAGATACAAAGTGATGAATTAATACAACTAGACACATGGTTTTATTTGAACACTTTAATATTATGACATCGTAAATTGATGAATAAAAACACTAAACACATGGTTTTATTCGTAGGCCTAGGTAACATCGTTCGTTCGTTCATACATACGTTTATTGAGCGTTACCTACGTATTAGGTCAAAGGTTACCATAAATTTAACCCAACATCTATTTTACGAATCCCCCGATTTACGTACGCCCTCCGGTCCCGTACCGTACGTAAAATCGAGGTTCTACTGTATATTGTTTTATTAAACTGTTCACTTCTGATTCTGAAAACAATATAAAGCTTATAAGCTTTCAGCAGCAAAATTGATTTAAATGATTATACAATTTAAATGATACAAAATAAATAAAAAATAAATAAATAAAATAATTAAATAAATAAAATAAATAAGTAAATGATTGAATGATGAAATAAAAAATAATTAAATAAATAATTAAATATAAAACTAATTAAGTATTTAAATAAACAAGAATTAATAAATAAAATAATTAAATGATTAAATGATTGAATAACTAAATAAAAAATAATTAAATACAATAATTACAAAAAAATAAAGAAATAATTGATTAAATATATGCCACTTTAAAAAGGAAGTGTTGTTGAATAAGTGATTTTGTCACTATGTGCCAAATAAACATGTGTTGCCAAATCCAAACTTCAGTGAACCCCTCATTTGGGACACCCAAATTAAGGAGATGTCCCTATTGAGGGACACTTTTTTCTGCCACAAAATGAAGGAATGTATATTTATATCTTATGGCGAACTGAAAGGTCCACTGATTATCTCAGATAAGATAGTATAATATATACTCCAAGTATCGAAATGCACGCCATTGTGTCGGGATTCAATATTTTGACATTAATTATGTCACCATCTGGAATGATGGCAAACTGATTTTTAGTTTTTATGGTTTTTTTTTTTTTCTTTTTTTTTTAAATCATAATTTATATAGCGCCCATCACAATCTGGAAGATTTCCCTAGTCGCTGGATACCGAGTTGACAAATCGGCACATTTTTTGCGCTACTTGGAAGTATAAAAAAAAGAGTATTACTAGCCATTACACTTTCAAACTTTTTTTTAATGGTACGCAAGTACTTGCATTTTGTTTTATACTATGAAATGTTCTACTTGTAAGAAGCTCTTTTAAATTAATGAAATCTGGATAAACTTCAGGGCATGATAAACAACATGGTCTAGCATAAGACAGGTTTTCTAGCCAACATGGAATCAAGTGGGCATTCAGCTTCCTAGTTCCTGTAATGGTTAATAAATGGTTTTACATTTCTATAGCAAAAGTTAAACAGTCTAAAATTTATTCAATTCAATTCAATTCCAACCAGTATTTATTGGCAAATACAGTAAAATACACAGTTTAAAATATCAGTTGTTTGTTCACAAATTAAAAATAAAAATATGATACAATCAAATACTAAAACACAAACATTTAAAATGTTAAAAAATAAAGGTAAAATTTGTAAAAGTTAAAATGCTGTAAAATGCTATCAAATAAAGAAAAAAAAAAATGCTTTTATAGCCACACTCCTTTGAAATTATTTCTGATTCTTATCTAATTTTATCGTGTATGAAAATCAAACGCATTCAAATAGCATATGGGTCAACATCTTTAGCTTAATTATTTTTCCATCCTGTTTAATGTCTGTCCTAACAAGAGAAGAAAAAAAAACATCGTCAAAGAGGACAAATTTATACAGGAAGCAAAGTAAAGACCACAATAGATCAAATTCACTGAAAGCATCAATTGTGGGTTTATGGTGTAGTACCTATCAACTCTTTACAATGAGTGACTCATAAAGGATAAACTTAAATAATAGGTGTTCTATATACAATAGTATAATTGTTGAGTGATGGTGAGTTATTTTTGATCTACCTATTGTTAGGCCTATTATATACTTTATTGTCATTGTTCAGCTCTGGAGCCGATGGCCTGGGAATCTGGGATAAGGTGGCAGCACTGTTTGGTGCTAGGGTTGTCGTCATAACTCTTATGGGCTTCAAATCACACCAAAAGGCTTATCTTTGCCCTGAAGTTAAAGCCAGGCTGCGGAGTTAAAAACATTTTTGATATGTTACCTGATTTTCAAAGACACAAAAAGAATATTTGACGACAAACATCGGGAGTGGTATAAGATATAAATTTTGAAATATTTATAAATGTGTGTAATTGGTAGAAAAAAGGTGGTTATGCCCCCTTTGAACCCAAAATTTATATAAATAAAAATCTGTATCTCATTAACCACTTCCGAATTCTTTTTAGTTATGCTCTTTGTGTTTTAGAAAAATCAGTTGTACGACATCAAAAAGCTGTTTCCCTCTGGAACAAGACTTTAAAGAACTTCTACCTACCCAGAAGAATTACCTTGCAAGTTCAAATGCCAAGTGCTGATTAAAATAATACCAATACAAGTAGGTAGATTATATAACACAATAAACAAACTACCAATTACAAATAGACAAAAAAAAAAATAAATGTAAAAACAGGGATGTGCTATTTGCTCCATAGAAAAATTCTGATGGTGGTAATGAGATTAGTTTTAGCATACCTCCATCCAGAAGCACGAGTACCTGGTACGGTAGGATGTCGTCGCATTGGATTTTATGGTTGTGCATTATATAATGTATTGCAGCATACTCCCTAGGATGCACTGAAAGTTACACATCCGGCTGGGTTTGCCAACCACAATTGGGTGATTTAAGGGGTAGGGCAGCGACGCTGCTAACTACAGCCTAACATCGGCGCTGTTTCAAGTCGCTCCTCCTAAAAACTCAGTGTACCCATCTGGCTTCCGTGTACTTTAAAGAATCCATTGCATCTTCCGCAACATTAGGGGGTGATCCTATTGTTCATTTCAGTCCCGGTTGTTGTGGAATGACTTAAACATGAATGTACTTTAGGTGCCTCTCTACACCATTCCCATATGCAATTCAGCATAATGAAAGTGCAAATTATGGGTCATTTTCCTAACTTCACCTTATCAAGGCACCAACAACAAGCGATAAAAATAGGTCCAACATTGCATTGTCATTACATGAGAAGAAACTAGTCTAAAAAGTCTAAAAAAGTCTACTGTGAAAAAAAAAAACCAAAATTTTGGATCAAAAGTTTCCCTTTCAGATGCCATAAATACATTTGTCACTGTTTTAATCTATTTTTTTTTTTCATTTCTGCTTTGATCCATTTTTTGTCGTGCTTATCCTTTGGCTTAGGGAGTGCCTTGAGGAGATTAAGCACCGCACGTAATATCCAGCATTAATACTTTTATTATTATGTTATGTCAGTAAAATGCTTGTTTAAACCCACTTCAAACTTACAATAAAATGAATTACGATGAATTACACTGTATTCAAAAAGAAACACTTAAAGACTATTATCTGTGCCATACAATTACAACAGAAAAATAGTAAAATATTATAGTATTAGTTTATTTAATGATAATCATAATGGAATAAAATATTTGTTCAAAATAAAAAATATATCATTATATAGAGATAGGTATATACCCAGATTTTAAATATTTGGATTTCTGTTTTCATCAAGGCATCCCATTTAACATTGGCAACCCATCAGCCCCCATGTCAACACCCCACTGGAGTAGATGGAATATTTTAGCAAGTTTTGTTAAGATCCATTAAACTCATTAAATATTACTAGCTGGTAGGACAAAAAAAATATGTTTACGTGATAAGCACAACAATAATAAGGATATAATGTCTATGGTGTGCTGAATAAAATTTAATTACTATTAGTCACTTTGTATTTTAAGAAGGTGTATATTACTTGTTGACAATGGTACTTATGTGTCTTCCAGGCAGCTGGTGTTTACTAATTTTATCTCATCATGTCTTTTTAGTTTGTAAATAAATCAATAATCTACTTCATACAACTCTCAAATACAAATATTTTGTATGTATGTAATAAAAATTATAATGAAGATAGTATTAATATTGTATTAAATAATTATTTCCGTTATTTGTACTCATGATATAGAATGAAATAACACACTGTCAGGATACTTGAGATAAAGTGAAGGTGAGGAAGGCCTAAGTTAACTTTCTAGAAAAAGATAGGCAAGATGCTAAGCATCTGGAAATTAGATTGTTGTGGTAGCCCGAGTTAAGCCGGTTTTTCACTAGGTGAATTTATTCGTGTTAATCGAAATTGAGTAGTTCTTGCACATGTGCATTCACAGTTCTATCCGAGTTCTCGCTTCAGCGAAATTGGTAGTTCAAACTGTTAATACTTTTGTGCTCAACCAATCAGAGCTCAGGAACCGAGCCGACGCCTTCGATTTGCGCGGATTAATTCGCATTGTGGAAAACCGGCCTTATGGATGTCATGATCACCAACATAACATTAACAGGACTCAGTACCAGATGATGACGACGATGACTCATTCATAAAATTATATTATTTACTTGGGTGCAAGTAAAAAATACTTGTGCTTCACTATATTTTGCACAGACATGGAACTAATGAAAGTGTATGTGGGATATAACACAATCTTGCAGGGATATACAGGGCAATCCATAAAATTTTCTATGTAATGCATTAAGACAGTCAAGATCTCCGTACGTCAGTAAGCTGATGCTACCAAGAACAGATCAGGAATTCCACGTTATTACTGTAGGTCATGGATGATTCACAAGACCTCAATCGTTATTATCGTTAAAATTATTGTTAATATGATATTGTATACCAATTGGTGCAATCAGTGTTGCTGGTACATAAACAATAGCTGGCTGATAGCAGGTTGTTTTTTAAAAAAAATCATATTTTAATGGTCAACAAACTTTTAACCTCTCAGCTAATGCCCTATTATTAAAACAGAAAAAACCCCCCAAATTGTTCATATTTATGGACGGGTGGCCTTGGAAATTGGTAATTTATTTTATCAGTGGTGAATCCAGTGGGTGGCAAAAAGGGCTCCCCTCCCTTCATCTCCCCCTATTGAGCAGTAGCCAACAAAAAATTATAAGAGTTTGAAATCACCTGTACCTCACAATAGATATGGAAGACCCCAAATCCTTCCTGATATCCATAGGTTCCACACCCTTCGAATTCCACTTGCGCCACAGCCTAAAAAAAAATCTGGATCCATCACTCTCAATGTTTAATATTTTATTAAGCAGGGGAAGATCCACCTGGTAAGAATGAAGGGGCATGAATGTGTGAACTGAGTGTGAGTCTTAGTTAAGAGCCCCTGGGTTCAAAGGAAGAATCCCCCTTAAACCTTAAGCAATTTAATTGAGTTAGTATTTGACTGAATGTTACTATTTAGCATGGTAATTTTTTACAAAAAATAGAGGAGGTGTAGGCCCCCTCTAAACCACTGACCAGGGAGTTCTTATAGTGAACAACTCCCTGCACTGACTAGTTTGAGTTTACTACTGTACATTTTACAACGTATATATTTTTGCTAAGAAAACTCTAACGCCTCACTGAAATGCAGTGAGATGAAAACCTTACAAAATGAAGCAAGGAGAGAACATAAAGAAAGGGTATAATTACTACCTTTTATAACCATTTCAATGGTCGTGAGAAAAATACACTCACTATTTGTTTGCTACACAAAAATAAAAAGAATTCTGAATAGTACTACAATGACAATGAAATGAATTTTATGAGATGCAGTTTACTCTCAATCTGCTGGATAGGATGTAAACACATACCCTGGATCCATGCCTTGAGGGAAAAGCACGAGACATTTGATGGATTACAACTATTTGAATACCTGTTTCCTTATGACAATGAGTTCGCTATTATCACAGACACAAGCCTTCAACCACAACATGAAAAAGTGTTTGTGTCTATGGAATGAGCTTATAGTTTATACCAGGGAGATACCCAGGGACCAGTAAAATCTAAAGTTATATAAATGTTGGTTGAAATTTCACAGTCGCAGATTCAAGGAGAGGGAATGCATGGGAGCAGTTGGCCTGGGTCCCCTTAAATAAAAAAAAATAAAAAAAATTGATATAAAAAGAAGATTATATTCAAGTCTAAGAGTGCCATTTCTGGCCATTAGAGATGCCATTATATTCATAAATTGTCTTACCTCAGCCCCAACCATAGAGGAGCTAAGATGGTCCGTCCATCTTTGAAAGTCCCTCCCTGCGCCCCCTCTATTCCAAATTCCTGGATGCGCCACTTTTCAGGCTAAACATATTTCAATTCATTAAATTCATATCCAATTTATTTCATATTTAGTTTATACTTAAACGGTACAATTTTGGACATAATTCATCATTCATGTACTTTTACTGATGAGGAAGAACAGTTCTTACAAACTAAGAACGGTTCTTTGTGGCAGTACCACTGGGCTCTTTGGCAAAAAGAGCATCGTTTGGCAATCCAGGAATGGTACTTATTTAGTTCTAAAAAAAAAAAAACACATTCTTTGGGATGTAAAAACGAAAAGTTGCTTTTTTTTAATAAGGGCTACTTCTCCTGCCTTCTTGACAAATGACTCTTTCTTGTCACAAGAAAAACACCATCAATTTTCAATAGAAACCTACCTAAAAAAATGCCTAATGAAAGTACCATATACCAAAGCATGCCAGATAGTCCTTCTTTGAACTAATGCATATATATTGTAGTTTCATATCAAAGCAAAAGTACAACAATCATTCTCATTTGACATCTGCAGCTATATTGGGTGCAACCTTGGAAAAGCACGTCCTTTTGCCACTACTTCTATACAGGGAAAAAAAAGATTTGAGCTCCAGGAATTTGAGAACAAAACTGAAAGTCATTGGTATCAATAGCAATATGGATGTAGTACAGACCATTAAAATATGTTGAAGATTTTGCTGGTGGTAAACATCACTTATAACATTGTAAGCCACAAAAAAAAAAAGTCAAGCTATACAGTATGTTTCTGAAGATTTCCTGACACTGTAATAAGGAAGCGGACGATTGTCGTAACATTTTTATAAGCCTCAGTAAAGAAAATAATTCTAAAATTTTCCCAACCTATCAAATAATGTGTCTGACGTTTTTTGTCTGACACAGAACTGAAAATATTCTAGTGTCTTGAAGCCGAAAGTAAAGGGAAAGTTGCAAATGTCCTCAACCTTTTCAATATGCTTCTAAAGATTTCCTGACACAGTAATAAGGAAGCAGACGATTGTTTGTAAATACAAAAAAAAAAACAATTGTTATACCCCTCAATTCAATAATGTTTTTCGTAACACGAGGTAACGTGGGCGTGCTTATGAAAGGTTGGATGTGTTTTCTTGCTGAGCGAGAATCGTATTGTTAAAATTTAATTTTTTCTTAGGTTTTGATTTGTCTTTCGACATAATTCAGGCCTATAGTTGATAATTTATATCTAAAAAAAGTTCTAGTGTATGATTTTTGGTTGAGGATATTTAGAAGGATTTTTGAAAATGTTTTGGATTTTAAAGGGGTGTTAAACAATATTAAAGAAACTCAGACATCAATGAGTAAAGCAATCCAGGAAATTAAGGAGGAGGTGAAATCCAATAAGGAAGAAATTAGTAGATTGGGTAAGAGTGATCGTGGTAGTAGTATTGGAGTGGATGAACAGATTAGGACCCAAATAAATGATAAACTCGTGGATGAACTAGAGAAATTGAAAAGGCGTAATAATCTTATGTTGTACAACATTGAGGAGTCTACAAGTGATATTTCTACTGCATGAAAGAGCGAAGACTTTACAGTACGCATTTAGTTCAGATTTTTGATAAGGTTGACTTGGAGGCGGAATGTAAAACTTTTTTCTGGGTTGGTAATCGTAGAGATGGTGTGTGCAAATTTTGTTTTCTTTCTTTATTAATGATTTGCCAAACTTTATCCACTCAAATATTCGCTTACTTGGCAATGATACGAAAATTTATAATGTGGTAAACATTTCATTTCAGAGGGACATTGATAGAGCATTTCATTGGTCTAGAATTTGGCAGTTACCATTTAATGACTCCAAGTGTAAAGTACGCCATTATGGTAGAAAAAATCCTAGGTATACGTATATCATATGGCAGGTAACTTGTTAGGGGTGGTTGAATATGAAAAAGACTTGGGGGTTACTTTTGATTCTGGATTGGTTTTTAAACTGCATATTGCAGATATCTGAAAAGAACAAACAAGAAGCTACTGTAGGAATGATTTATAGATCTTTTAAATTTCTTAAAAAGGAGGGCTTCTTCAAATTATATAAATCAATAGTAGACCAACTTTGGAGTATTGCAATTCAGTTTATAATCCTATGAGTAAGCGGGATCAAGATTTATTAAAAAAAGTTCAACAGCAGGCCACGAGATTGATTCCTGGTTTTCGTAACATTTCATATGAGCATCGGTTGAAAATACTTGGTCTTCCAACTTTGATCTATAGACGACAAAGAGCGGATATGATCCAAGTGTTTAGAATAATTAAGGGTTTTGACTCTATATCAAGTGAGGTGTTTTTCGAATTTGACCGGGATTCACGAACAAGGGGTCATCAATAAAAGATGAAATTTAGTCATTCTAAGGTTAATGTTGGGGGAATACGTTTTCGAGAAGGGTGGTCTTGCTTTGGAATGCACTTCCTAGTGAAGCAGTATTATATGTTCAACTATTAATACTTTCAAATTAAGGCTCAATGAGGCATGGTCCCGCCATCCACTAAAGTTTGCACCATATGCTAACAGTAATTTTATTTACAAGAGGGGCTTTTAAGCACTGAGAGTGCTTTGCCTCGGTCCCGTAGTAGTTACGGGAAACCAGTAAACGTTGCAATAAAACCAGGCTCCGGAGGAAAAAATAAAATTCTAAGTTGCACAACCACCTTTTTCTCAGTTTTTAAAGATTCAAAATCTATATCTTATTGACTGTTACGAAGATTTTTCTCCAAACACACATTCAGTGTCTTAGAATAAAATTATACAACATATCCCTTGGTTTTCCTCTACAGCCTGGCTTTTGAGACAACAAACATGTTTTAATCGCAGTAAAAACCTATTTCATGACTCTACAATATTGAGGCAGACATTCGTTTAAACTACAGTAAAAGGAAAGTCTAAATGTCTGATTCAATAATTTTCTCTTGACTTGAAATGTAATAATATGGTGTACACATATCTAACATTTTAAGAGGGCATCCACCATGTGGATATTCTCAGTCAATGCGATTACACGAAGAAAGCAAGGTGACATGACACGCACACCAGATCATTTTTAATAACAATCTGCTGAGTCTGCCTTTGACAATCAGCAGACAGCGTTGGTTGTCACCAAGTACAGAGATGGATTCGCCGGCTGATGGTCTTACGATGCAGCGCGTACCAGCTTTAAAGAAATATTTGGAATACATTTTTATATCTTTTAAACTGAGATCCATAATACAAAAATGTTATAATACTATTTGAATGTTTCTCAGGTTTTACAGGTTGTAACATAAAGTTTCCTTGAAGCATGGAGGAATAAATAATTAAGTCTGTCCACATATACAGTATATCTGTGATTATCCCCATATATGGCCATGATGATCAACACCATACATGGGACAGTCACAGACATTTGTAATAGAAAACGTGATAGTGTTGTCAGACCTTACCTCACTGTACAACCTCAAATAGAAGCCATGGACTTCTTTTTTTTGCGAACTTTGGACAAGATTCTTTTTGAGATGGGCTTCTTTTCACAATAGGCATCTATCCAAGGCTAATTTGCAAAGTAAAGAGGGGGGTTTTTCAAACTGAATGCTGTGAATTTTGGGAATTACTACTATAAAACAATAAGTAGGCCACTGTAACATCAGTCTGTATCATGAAGTGGAACCACCGGCATTAAATTACCTTTAAAGCTACTGTATAAATCAAGCATGTTTTTAATTTATTTTGTTACTTCTGAAATTTGTGTACAGTGTATGTACTGTATTATCTCAAGATATAAATTTCTTTATAGTCCAAAAAATGGAAATAACGAATAAATAAAAAAATAAAAAATAAAAAAAAATAATGGGCTTCTTTTCGAGGCTACTTTTGCAAAATAAAGATTCAATTCAATTTCTTCTCTAGATTAAGCCCATTGGGCTTATTTTCGAGGCTACTTTTGCAAAATAAAGATTCAATTCAATTTCTTCTCTAGATTAAGCCCACTGGGCTTCTACTCAAGGTTTAATGGTATCATCACTTTAATGAGGTAAAATGTGTAAATATTAATTTTTTTAGAGAAATCTGCAATGTAGATGTACAGACATCTTAAAGATTGGGGCTCAGGTAGAGGGAAATTCTAAATGTTGCCTACTTCCTCCTTTTCAATATGATGACCTGTACTTGACATCTTTAATCTTAGCTTACAGATGGTTTTACATTAAGCTAAAATAGAATGAGCTACATATTTAAATAAGCCATAAGACACAAAAACAATGCCCAAGAGATCTTAATAATAGTTGTAATTCAAGAGTTCATAAACTGCAATTGGAGCTATTAAAACTATTAAGTTCAAGATTGTGCTTCCTTATTTTCAAAAGCAATTTTGTTTAAACAACCTGTCTAGGGTCATCAGATGCTTAAAGCATCTGTTGTTTTGGGTTTTTTTTGCTCTCCGTAACTCGCACGTCCTCAAAAACTATTGGTCATAAATTATTTCCTTTTGCAGCACTTTAGAATTCACTCCCTACACACATTAAACATTGTTCACCTGTTGCTTCATTTAAGAAATTACTGAAAACTCATTTTCCCCATCATTAACATGCACAGCGCCATTGATACTGCACCTTGGTCGATTAAATGAGGCTATACAATACAATTTAAAATAATAATATTAATAATAATAAATTGAATTCAATAATTATTTGATATTATAATATACAATACACTACAAAAACATATAAAAGTTGGTAATTCATATCCTTGAACGCAACTTCACATAAAAGTTATATGGTGATACTGCAAAAGGGTAAATGGTATTCTGCCTTTGTGATAGTGGTTTAAAAATTGCTATAAACCAACCATGTAGGTGAATCTTGCATTTAGTTCATGGATACTTCCTTTAAAAAAAAACAATATAGTTTACGAGGGAAAAATCAGTTCAAGTTCAATATTTCAAGTATAAAAAGCCTGCCCTCATACCTCGTCAATGTCTAAAAATCAGCACTAAATGTTTACAATGCCAAACTTTAATAACCCGCAGCCATTCAGGCACTGAACGCTAGTTGAAGGTATCATACGAACGTAACAAGATAACCTTTGTTTTTTTTTTTATTAAGTTTATTGTCTATTGAGTAGTTGTCTTAAAGCAGGAACAATTTCTTTGTGTATTTTGTTATATGCAAATGAGAATAAATGGAAATGAATGAATAAAAGAATGAATATAATAATAACAGTTTAAATTTGTAGCAATATATCCAACTCTAAAGTTTACAAAATGAATTTATATTTTGTTAATATTTTAATTATTAACTACAGAAGCATTATCATTAGTCATGTTTTCTGCAATGTATGCATACGTATTACTTATTATGTAAAAGGTCATGCAACACATGCAGATTAGTGTACAAACTTCTAATTTACAAGATCTAATAATATTATACAGAGCACTTAGTTCTATAGTTGCAGCCGTATTCAGCGCAATAGCACTTATCCTTTTCATACCTCGCACCTCTTGTTTATGGAACACATTACATAATTCTTGTTTCCCCTTCTGTTAAACCTAGAACATACAGATTTACCATAACAAACTTTTAACCTCTCTCCTCTCTTTAATTTTTTTTTCATAATATGTTCACAATGCAACCTACAAAAATAAAAATCCAACCAGGTGCCCAATTAAATCCTTGGTGGAGAGAAGCAATGCAGATAAAGTGTATGGACACAAACTAGCAACAAGACGCAGACTCAAATCCTGACCTCTTGACTGATAACCAAGAGCCATACTGCTGTGCCACCTGCCTATAGCAATGGCAATGGTTAACAACCTGCAATTAAACTTCAATGACTGCTAAATGTCAAGGTAAATTCTCTCCTAATTTTTAATTAAAGCAATAACATAATAAAATATTTTTAAAAAAACCAATTAGTTTAAACATTGAATTTAATTTGATTTTTCAAGTACTGTATTTTGTATAATAAATCTTGGATTTGAAAATTATTTAAATGTCTTGTTTTTGTTTAATAGAACTTTTAAATTGATTGAATGTTTAATTAACCAAATAGAGCAATTATTGCCTAGTGTAATTGTAATGTTTTTAAAAGAAGCCTGTGGCTACATTTGTCAATATCTTTTATTGCGACAAAGTGTCATTGAGATTTGCATGACAAAATATAATATAAAGTGCCTAATGGTATTGTAATCATTTTATATTTACGTGACCAGGATGTGACATAATATTATATTGTAACACCCATCACAGTAAATGCTAAACCTTGCAACCCAAAATATTTCCATTCCTTATGTTTGATAATGAGACAAGCATACTATACAATGTATTTCCTTACTGTAAACTGTGATTCTAGTACAATTGGTTTACAGAATAAAATAAATTAAAATAAAATAAATATTTGTCACTTTCTGCTTTGTGTTTTCTTAATACAGTTATGATTGTTTTATTCACAACATTCATCATATTGTTAAATGTAAACCTATAAGGATGAAACAGAGTAATGTTGTGGGTGAAGTGCCTTTCTTGTAGGCCATGTTCCATGGTTCAATCTAGGCAAATGCACATTATTTTGTATACTAAAGCTCTGTCTACACTATCAAATTTTGTGTGACAAAAAAGTGTGATATGCCCATATATGGGCATGATGACATCACACCATGACCATATATAGACATAGCATTACTATATATATGGGCATGTCACATTTTTTTGTCAAAGAAAATTTGATAGTGTGGATAGAGCTAAAAACTATATTTACATCAAGGTTCTACCTGATCAGCTGTCCATTCCTTAAGTCTCATGAAGAAAAACTTGGTTATTGAGCATAAGATGACGGATGGAGGCATATAGTATACTAAGCAGACATTCCAGCCCCTGGAACTCAAAATTCAGAAGACGGGAAGCAAGTGCACTTATGAAGGGTGCCTCCCATCCCCACCTCCGAAATGTTGAAAATCCAAGTTTTCTTTCATGTATGTATTTGATTGATAACGATTTAAAAGTGATCTTTCAAGGTGTCAGTACAACAAACAGGAAAACAGACTCAATTATTTGTAACAAAATGTGACTACCTGTAATAAGCTGTTTTTGGTATTTTTGGTTATTTTTTCAGTTCAAGAGAACAAAGATAACAGAGACTGCATGAAAATCTGGGACACTTCCAATCGAAAATATAGATTTGGAATGTGTCCGGAATCATCAACCCTTAAATTCATGATTGCAGTGACTGACCAGCCCTTGAATCTATAAACCTTATAAAAAATAATAATAATAATAATATTAATAATAATAATAATAATAACAATAATAATAATAATAATGTCATCTTATATGGCGCACATATCAATCTCTAGCAGAGCTGCTCGCAGCACTGTTTTCCACCTGCAGAATGTATCCTTTTTTCTGCATTTATTTTATTTGTTTATTTATGTATTTATTTATTTATTCATTTATTTTTAATATGTAAATTCATCTCGTAATGGCTCGTTTATAAAGCAGTGAGGTCCTGACCCGTCATCTCTCCATTCCATCAGCCTGTAACGCATAAAGTGATTTTAACATAGAACATACAGCATCCACACTGATCAGTATCGACTCCATAAGCCTCATAAAAAACCCGGTTTGGTTTACAGAGCATCAAATATAAATGAAATTTAGCACTTACTGACAATGTTCTTCTTTTTATCCTCGTAATCCTTCAACTTCTCGTCATGAAGGTTTTCCAGTTCTTCATAAGCTGGTGTCTTTTCTTTTATTTCATGAATTTTTTCACTTAGTTGTTTGTCTAGTTCGGCAATTTCACACTGATGGACATAATTTTAATATTTAGTTAAACAGATGTGTCAAAAACTACTATCAAATCAAACATCTATCATAGTTATTTTGTGTTTTTTTATTTTCTTTTCCTATTTAAAAAAAAAAAGAAAAGGAAAGAAAACCTCAACATACTTAAACCTTTCAGAGGTAATTCTTAGAATATTTGCAAAATGAGAACTGTTGTACAATTTATATTTATACAGAGTAGTAGCTTAGTGAAGATATTTTCCATACCAATTAAGATTTTTTTATATGAATAAATATATCAATAATATGAATGGACCATTTGTTGGCTACCATCTCATACGAACTATTACTATGAACCAATATATAAAAAATGCAATTTCATCAAATGCAATATAAAATAAGTAGAATTGAAAAATGCCATATGAAACAACCCAAAAGTTCTTTTAGCATAACAAGATCAAATAATTGTAATATAAAATTAATGATGTAATTAACAGAATATAGACACTATTCTTCTTTTGTAACAAAAGGTCAAACGGATGATAAGTTTCACAGTGTATAATTAAATTGCACTAAATTGGAAAAAAACCCGAGACATAACCTGGCAACAGCATGATTGTATGGCTCTCTTGGTGCAAGTAGCCCAAGACTCTATGGGCGCAGACATGACTGCAGACCCGAGACCAGGCAGACAGTACAGGGGTCCCAAGTCTCAAGCAAACTGTGGAGGTCTCCTGCAAATCGGGACAGTGTTCCGCACTCCCGTAAGCAAAGAATCTCCTCGCAAATTCACAACATGCGCATGTTTTACTACTTTATTATCTCATGGACGTCTGTGTCGATGGGTGTCCCCATCCACAGCAAAATTCAATTAAAGCTCAATTTAATCAGATCTCCTGGAAAGGGACTTCTTCCAATTTCAGACCCTGGACAGTAGGACATGTTACTGGCAGGGTGTACGCGGGTTGCATCATCAAGGGGGAAGAGTGCCGGCAGGTATGAGCATGGTGCGGGCAATGCATACTCCGGTTGTAAGATGTGGTTCAACCCACCTCTAACTGGTTTATTACGTTCTCAAGTTTTAATATCTTCTACCAAAGCAAATGCAGAGGTGAAGAAAGCTGGGTGCAGGAAGTGTGTTAAGCATTGTCAATGCTGTGTGTACCCATGTTAAGGTGTCGTTTAACTCCCCTCTAACTGGTATATTACACTGTCAAGTTCTGATGTCATCAGAAAGAAACCAGAGCCCAGACAGAGAAGGCTATTGGTTGAAGGCTATGGTGGAAGCTGGCAGGGGTTTAAGCATGGTGCGGGCAGTGTGTATGCAGGCTGCAAGGTGTGGTTTAACTCACCTCTAACTGGTTTGTTATGCTGTCAAGTTCTGATAGCATCAGAGCCTAGACATGGGTTTAGAATGTTAACTGGTTTATTTACTGTATGCTGTCAAATTCTGCTAACATTAGAAGGAAAGCAGAGCTCAGGCAGAAGTTAAACTATGGTGAAAGCTGGCAGGGGTTTAAGCATGGTGCATGTAGTGTGTATGCAGGCTGTAAAATGCGGTTTAACCTCACCACTAACTGGTTTATTATCTTGATGGTATTGGTAGGATATTTGTAGGGTGCCTTCCACAATAACATCAAGTTTCCATATCATCAGAGTGGAAGCAGAGCCAGGCAGAGGTTTAGAAGGCTGAGTTTATTTAAACTGTCAAGATTTTGATGCCATGAATAGGGAAGCAGGACCCATGCAGAAGTTTACAAGGCTATGGTGCAAGCCGACAGGGGTACAGTAGCATAGTGAAGACTACGCAGGTTGTTACTCACCTCTAATTTGTTTATTGTCGTCTCAAGTGTTGACTTCATCTGGCCAAAGGACTTATCAGACTTTTGTAACTCAGAGTTCAAGCCTTTCGTATCAATGTCATCCTGCTTGATGTCTTTGCGGAGCTGAATGCCCTACAGACACAATGATAATTTACATAATTTTACATAATTTGTACAATTGTTCAAAAGAAAGAGTTTAAAGCCCCATTCCCGGCAAAATTTCACTAAAAATGACTTTTTTTAGAAAATATGCATTCGCATTACTCCAATTATTATAAATCATGGAAAAATATTGGCATGAATTTTAGTTTTACGCAAAAGAATAAAAAAAATGAGAAATACAGACTATT
This sequence comes from Anneissia japonica, assembly GCF_011630105.1. Taxonomy (NCBI): domain Eukaryota; kingdom Metazoa; phylum Echinodermata; class Crinoidea; order Comatulida; family Comatulidae; genus Anneissia; species Anneissia japonica. The sequence continues at coordinate 238,402 of NW_022744734.1, read as the reverse complement.
TCTCATAAAATATTCGACGAATTCATCGTTACTAGGCAAATTCAGAGGTTGTAGATCGCATCCACTGGAATACTCTCGCTTTTACGTATACTTTATACAGTCAATAAAGAGCGCCCTCTCTAATGAGATTACTTTTTGTACTTCGCATCTCGCACAATGCGGTCGTTCGGTTAGGCTGAGATATGTTTGTTTAAGTGTCAAAATCTCAGTCAGAATCAGTTTTTTAACAAAGTTGAAATACTTCCTATGAAATATTATATTTCACAAGTGTCAATACTAGCAACGGAAAATA
>NW_022744734.1:210372-238003 GCF_011630105.1 Anneissia japonica | reverse complement strand
TCTCACGACCTATCGCAAAATCAACATGAAAAATTCATCCGCATTTATTTTTTGTGTGGAACACAAAAAATCAAATTTCAGTCTTATTTTACATTTTTTTCATTCTTAGGAATGTCTAAATTCAGTTAAACTAGCAATTCCGTATTATATTTATAAATCTTTATAACATTATACAAAAATTAGATTTTTCTTAAAAATTGAAATTTTGCCGGGAATGGGGCTTTAACAACAAACAAAAACTACCAAGAAGAATCTTTCCTCCAGAAACAAACTTCCTTACAACCTCTGCTTAAGATGGTGTGACTAAATTTCTACCACTTGACTTCATATACAATTGTGTAAATATATTTTACCATATATACGCATGAAGGCAATCTACATATAAGACGACACCCAGAGTTTGAGGGACAAACCCCCGTTTCATAGATGGAATTCCTACTTTTTACTGCGTTTTATGGTCTTGATACTGTATCTAGCTGGCTAAAAACCGAGCCATACCACTTCCTTGCATATAAATTCTCTTTCATTATTAATATAGTTTCCTACGGTTTTCTGTATACTAATTTTCATTGAGGCACAAACACAGCAGTGAAATTAGATAGCTTGGTGGTTAAGATGCTAGCTTTCGAATACGAGAGCACAGGGTTCAATTTCTGTTATGAACAGCACTTTTTTCCTACAACCCATCAAAATTTCAATTTCCTAAGCATCATAATGAGACATATTAGTCAATAGCCTTGTATACACGGCAGAAGATCACCAGCAGATGATCGTGTTTATCCGTTGATATAGGTGTTAAGTGGCCGTGTAAATAGAGTTTAACTCCGCATAACGGATCAGTAACCGCGATGATCAACGCAGTTATCTTTGCATCGCAGCGGTGTTAACATAGATCATTGTTGTTTGATCTGTGTGAGTCATTGTTGGAATCACAGCCTGAATAACTTTAATATCATTTGAAAAATTATGTTTTTATCAATTAAATACATTTTAAAAATTTTTGGACAAAGGGTTTTAAAACAAGTAGCAATGCGTGCATTTTTTTCAGGTCAGTTTTAATCATTGACTTCCTAGTAGAACCGATAATTGTTTTATCGTGCAGACGTGCAACTGGAGATCATCGGTGTTACCTATCTGATAGCAAACAGCTGTGTAAACAAGGCTTATGTAGAGCATCTTTTGTGTATGTCTGTCTTGTGAAGGGATTACCACTTACAAAAGTAATTAAAAGTTGTATAAAAAATAATAACCAGAACCAATGGTTTACTTTTTAATTTGGAGGATGAGATAGTTTGAGAAAAAAGCTGCAGTTTGCCAAAAAAATAAGAATAGAACCTCATTTGTCAGATCCATGTGATCTGTCTTTGCTTTGGCTATCCTCTGATTAACATTGCTCATAAAGTTGTTGAAATTGGATCGAAATTCCTCCATATCACGGCTAAGAGCATCCCGTTTTTCCTGAAGTTCAAAACGTTCTTTCCTCTCCTTTGCCAACTGGCTGCGGAAAACGCCAATTTGTTTTTCTAGAAGCTGAACTGTTATTCTGCAAACAAATAATAATTTTGGTGTTAGGTCTCTAATAACATTTTATTTTTCTCCAAATTTATATACTTAGTGGGTTTTTTTTATCTCTTAAGTCTGTCCATATAATCACATTTTCTTTGACAATATCTTACTAATCATGTCCCAAAGTATTAGTTCTAGAAATGGTCAACAAAATCGTTTATTTAACATTATTTTGATAGATAATTCTATAAAACAATGTATGCAAAAATAACTGTAGAAGGAAACGACTCAAAATCATGTTTATCTTGACTCTAAGAGTGCTGTACGTTCACTTTCCAATAACTTGGGCTTGAAATCAATTTCAATGAATTACCCCTCGTTTTAAAGGTTACATATTTGGGTATCTAAAAATACTTTTCATTTGTTTTTAATGTTGCATCTTTGTAACTTGTTTCAGACTGAATTGTTTTTTTGTTATTTATGATGCCAAATAAAGTCAAGTAGTTTAATGTCCTATAATTAATAATTGTATATAATAATAATAATAATAATACTTTGTAAATTTAAAAGAATATTTACATTTTTTATTATTTTTGTATAATAATAAGTAAAATATGTAATAATTATATTTCTATTTATCTTCAGTATTTGTGTAAAATTTAAAATGTTTTGCACTTAAATTTTGTACATTTAAATCATTGTTAAATTCTTAAATTATTTGTTTAATGCTATAATTATATCATTTATATTTCTGTATCTTGTTTTTGTTTGGGACCCCTTCTGAAACAAGCCTACAAGTTTAAAGTGTTATCCTCTGTTATCCATTTTGTCTTACTGTCAATATTTAGCTTTTGAGAAGTGATTTTTCTTTTGCTTTTATAAAATGTAAATTGATTCTTTGTTCTTTGAATGGATAACAATAAATATTATACTGTGTAATATACAGTATAATATTTATACTGTATAGTATACAGTATAAACATTATACTGTATACTATACTAAGTCAAGTGTTAGGGAAGTTCATTAAACTGGATATTGCCCAAGTGGCTTTTCCCAAATTGTGACCCCTGATAAAACAAACAACATAAATGTGATAATCAAATATTATAGACCTAATGTCAACAACCATAGGTCTATAAAATGTGATAATCAAATATTATAGACCTATGGTTGTTGACATTGGACAACATTTTTGAATAACATTTTTATAACTTGTTTTTCTATTTTATGGCAGTAGAAGTTTTGACATTTATATGAATGCCAAAACTATAACAATTTTATTGTTGAAGAATGTTATAAAAGTTTCAAGGCTATATTCAGAGGGTAAAGACCCCCAATATTAACGCACGCAGTCACTGGCGTATGATAATTCACCGACCAATCCCAGCATAATATGCCCCTGAGTTACAACGGTACGGGCAGGATTTTACAAATCACAAAAAGCTTTGCAAAAAGGGTGATTACAAAATTATATATGTGGCAAAGACAAGCCAAACCAGTTGCTCATCGCAAAAATCTTTTTTTAAGTTATTAATACAGCGTTAAACAGTAAAATGAGAGCTATAAAATGGTAAAAGAATCATTTAAATCCGACATTTCGTTATGAAGTTATAGGAGTTTCAATATACGGCTGTTTAAAGAAAAACATTTAAGAAATCAGCCTTCAAAGTTTACAATTTTGGGCATTTCTTATTTTATTTATTTATTTTATTTAAAAGTTGTTGTTTTAACATTGGAAATGGGGAAAATAACAACATAGCACGATGTATAGATATATAAAGGTATAAACAGATTTCCAAAAATTTGATATTCCATCACATTTTGACCATTATCTCTGAAAAAGGATTTGCGACGAGTGACTGGTTTGGCTTGTCTTTGCTATCCATTTCAAGTTAGTTACGCCATGGAGTAACATACACCCGATGTTGATTACTTATAATATATAGCCTCAGTAATCTAGTAAAACACAATTTGAGGACTAACTGATGGTTCTCATCTAATTGTTCCATTTGTGACTCCATCATGTCATTCTCTTGCTTCATTCTTGCTGTCTGATTTGCTTTCTCCATCAATTCAGATTTCTTACTTTGTAATCTAGTGAATAAAAAGACAATGGAAATAACGTTAACAAACCACTTGAAACACCAACCTATTGTTCCACATATTAGAAAACTATTTTACAAAAAAGGATGCTATAAAATAGTAAGTCATGCGACCAGAAAAACCTAAAAACAACAGAAATAATAAAATATTTGCATTCTGCAATACCTGCATTTTCTCAGAATTTGAAGAAAAATAAAGAAATAATAAAGATATATTACAGAATAAATAATTGTAAATGGAGTGAAATAAACAATAATAAAATGTAGAGTCATCAGTCATGGTAAACATTGAACAGGATTACTTCAAATGCATACAATTATGAGCTACAGTATACAATGCAGATAAAATATTTTAATTAAAATGAAAAATTTGATGTTGAGATCTTTTACTCATATTGGATTTTATTAAGGCTAAGCTTTCACCCTTGCAACTCGACTCAAAAACTCCACTCAACTGACCTCAACCTGTAGCCAGTAGTGCTCGACTTTCACTTGGAACTTCGCAACCGCAATCATCTGAAAGCAACTGGTTGCAACGAGGGCTTATGTCGCTTCCGACTGTATAATAAATTGATACAATTTTAGCGTGCAATACTGTCACATGACCAATCAATCGCATGTCGTCAGTTGCTTGCAAAATAGAACATGAGCAACTGAAAGCAACTGAGAGCTCAGAGCACTCACGTCACCTCGAATCGTGTGACTCACACTTGGCCGCCAGTTGATGTCAGTTGAGTTGAGTCGAGTCGCAAGGTCGACATAAGCTTAGCTTAAGATTCTGCCCTTGTGCTAAGCACTTTACACTCATGTTTGCTATTCCAATTAGATTCCAAGAAAGCTTTCCCCTCCCACCTCCACCACCAAAAAAAAAAAAAAAAAATACAATGGAAATTTATATCTATTACTCACGCATCATCAAGCTCCTTAACTTTGAGGCCCTCTCGCTTTAGAATATCACCAGCTGTTGCCTCATCTGTGGAGGAATTAGATTAATTTGGTACATTTTTTATAAAAATATTACTAACACATCTGTTTATCTTGCATATAAGAACACAGTATTTGTAATTAGAAGTAGGGCACTTTAGCCATTAGTGTACTCCCATTTATGTAAGTTGCCAAAGCTGTCAGAAAAGTATATAATAATGTCATACAAAACATTTCACAAAATATGTACTGTTTCCTAATATATTAGGCTTGGTGATTCAGCATATTGTATTCTATGGTTTTTCTTGTTTTGCTTGTGTAAACAAACGATTTCAGGCTGCAAGCTGCTTGTTGAAGTTATTTTATATACCTCAATATAAAATAATAAATAAATAATTAAATAAATAATATGTTGGTTTAATAATATGTTGGTTTGTTTAACCAGTTAAATGGTTAAACAAAAGATTAAATAATATGTTGGTTTGTTTAACCAGTTAAATGGTTAAACAAAAAATTAAAAAATTATCAAAAAATACCTCTACAACCAGATGAATTTATTCAAAGGTAATAAGTTAGATTTATATAGCGCTTAATGCTAAGGCCTCTAAATGCTTCAAATTACAACACCCCACTATTATTTTTTTGTTACAAAACTTGGCCTCATGAAATGAAAGACAACAGCTTTGCTGGTACAGTAGATAATATTGAACTCATTAAATAACATTTGACAGTTGATGACTCTAACTGTTCCATATTGCCCATAAAATCATCACTGATGATGACATAAATAATGTCAAAATTTTGAATCCTGACAAGATGGGATGCATCTCGATACTTGGAGTATGTATTATACTATCTTATACATTATATCATGATAAAGAAAATAAAAAAGAGGTAAAATGAAGCGGTAGAAACCACTAAAATGGAACTAGATGTATAGTGCACTACCATGGAAATTTTTGGTTCCTGGTTCAAATTCATCATTGCTCTTTTTGTATTCTACCTGGGAGGAGGGGAAAAAAATTAGACTAAAATTCCAGCACCTTTTTTGAACAGCATTTAGAGTAGAGGTTGGTTTATCATGCCATGTACACACCATGAAAACCAACTTTTTACATACTTACTAGTTCATGTACCTCTTTTCTTTCTTGTAAACTCATATAAATATATATTGCAAATCCATGAATGTTTATGGTGAAATTAAACCAAATATTATTACTGGTTAACCTCAATAACAAAATTACATTCAGATTAAAGCTACAAATGTTATTTTATGTCTTTAAGTCATACTTTTAATTTTGTAATTCATTTGCAAGTTTTTCCATTATAAACTTGAAACAGTCAGTCTTGGAGTATATTGACATGGTGGAGGCAAATGGGGTTGGAGTGCAAAGGTTAAATTAAGGGGATCAATGATTAAGATAAGAAGTATTACTTGGCAAAATATTGTGATTTATTTAGTTACTGGATCATGTTGCTCTTTGCTTTCTTGGAAACTCATATAAATATATTATTGCAACATGAATGTTTACGGTGAAATTAAACCAAATATTACTGGTTAAGCTCTTAACGAAAATAAATTCAGATTATAGCTACAAACATTATCTGATGTCAAGTCATATTTTTAATTTTTTATTTCATTTGCAAGGTTTTCATTAGAAACTGCAAGTCAGTCAGTCCTGGAGTACTGACATGGTGGAGGGAAATGGGGTTGGGTGCAAGGTTAAATGAAGAAGATCAATGATTAAGTTTGAAAGTGTTACCTGGCAAAATAATGTGATTTCTAACTACTTAAGAGTAATTTTTTTGTTCAGCAAATTTCAAGCAGGGGTTTTTGGTGGTGCAAGCTTTTTTTGTACATGAAACCACCCCCCCCCCAACTTCTTCCCCATAGATACACCACTGACTACAATAACAAGTGACTCACCTACTCGAAGGTCATCCCATTCTTCATTCAGTTTGTCATAACCAACTTTTGTTTGGGCAATTTCAGATTGGAGCTACAAAAATGACACAAAATAAAAGGTATTTTGATTAAATGATGATGATTAAAGGGCCAGTTCTCTGGTGAGGTCTTAATGTAATAATAATAATATTTTATATTTATAAGCGCTTAATGCCAACAAGGCCTCTAAGTGCTTTACATTACTACCCCCAGTCATTGGATTAGACGCCTATGGAACGAACACGAATTGTTTGTTAAAGTTGCAGCAGCTACATCAGCGCACATTAGCATTTAACCCTACCAGGTACCCATTTATACTCCTGGGTGAAGAGAAGCAATGTGGATAAAGTGCCTTGCCCAAGGACTCAAGCGAAATGCACAGCGGGGGGATTGAAACCATTGAGACCCCGAGGTTGGGAAACCAAACCGTTCCCACTGCGCCAAACCACTTCTGCAGTAAAGACTTTAAAAAAATTGTTCTTTAAAATACCGTATTTATATTTTTTTGGCTCATGATCATAACCACATGTGCAGAAATAGAGGGGAAAATGATGGGATACAGATGTTTTAAATAATTGTGTTACATTAAGGGTTGACATTCAAAAGTTCTTGGAGGTATTCGATCAATCAACTAATCAATGTATTTTATATTTCACTTGCATCAATAAATAGTCATCAAAATATGCAAATTCAGAGAGCCAGTAAGCTTGGTACTGAGTATTGTGTTAGCTAATATAGAACACTGCTCAATTATTCATTCATTTACAAAGCATTTCAACCATTTAAAAAAAGGACAATATTTTTCTACAAGAGAATTGTTAAGATTACGTTTAAATCTTGCAAGGCCTGAAGACTGCCGGTATTTAGGACCAGTACAAAAAGTTTTTTCATTTTATCTCATTTTATTCGAAATTCATATTATAATCAAAATTCCAAGGATAAAAAACACAACAAAGTATACGTAAAGGTCAACTTATTTCCATTTAAAGGTGGAAATGGTGTTGAGGGTGCAAGTCAATGAGTATTTGACATAGATCGAAGAGCTTGTTTTAGAAGCAGAACAATTTTTTAAAGATGTTCTTGGGACGCCATCATCTAGACAAGACGACCATAATTTAAGTACAACAATACCTGTGCCATGTTTACATCATGTTCTATTTTCTTGCTCTCATATCTGTTAGTTAATTTCAACTGCATAGCAGCAAGATCTTCTCTGTAAATATAACAAAGAAAATTATTATTTATCAAACAAAAACTGAATTTAAAAGATGATGATGATGGTGTTGATGATTTTGATGATGCTCGATGAAGATGATGATAATGAAGAAGAAGAAGATGATGATGATGATGATGATGATGATGATGCTGATGATGATAGTGATGATGGGGATGATGATGATAATGATGGTGCTAATGGTGATTGAAAAATAATGACAATAAATTCTTAAAACTGCTAAGTAGTGTATTACACTGAAATTACTATTATCCGATATAAATACATATTATGATATTATGTTATTTTACATAGTAATATTATTATACTAATATAGTATATTATTATATTATATAAATAATAAATACTCATTTTTTTGAAGGAAGACAAATTGGAGGACAAATTATATTAAGAATAATAACACCAACTATTACAGTAATTACCCTTTCTGAACCAGTTCTTTGTTTTCTTTCAGTTCATTGCTTAATTGCTCTAAAAAAGTATTTTCTTGATCTTCCAAGCGTGCTCGAGATGTTTCGTATCGCCTTATGCTCTACAAAGACAGACATGACACTATCAGATAAAATATAACTGAACCATTAAAATTATCTTTACAACATACAATAGAGTTAAAAGGTTATCTAAAAGTCTGTAATTAATTTGCTGTGAAAATATGGACAAATTAATAATACCCATTTATTTTATGAAAAGCAAAATAGAATACGCCTTCATCTATTAAGAAGGGTGATTGTGCTCCCTTATAAGAAGGGTGAACATGAAGGGTGTTGTGATTGTGTTTTTGTGCTCCTTAAGCCGGTTTTACACTAGGCGAATTTATTTGTGCGAATCAAAACTGCCGGTTTGCTTCCTGATCTCTGATTGTTTGCACATCTAGCAAAAAGTAGAAACATTTTGAACTACTGATTTCGCTAAACTGGGGCGGATGCAGGATTTGGCGGTAAGGGGTGCGTGAGGATCCACCTCACTGCCTCCACCATGGCTGGGGCTGAGGGCAGAACATTTTGAGAATAGGGTGCTCTCAGACGCGGATCCAGAATTTTAGCTCAGTTTCAATAGAATCGTTCACACCATCGGCGACCGTCGCCGACAGTTTGTCGGGAAGGTTGAACCCAATAGGTTGAGCGATTTTATGGAAACCGAGCTTTACCCTATCGCATACAATAGAAAACGCATTTGAATGCAGATTTTTCGTCTGGAATAATTTGGCAATCGCCCCTTATATAATCAGTACATTCTCTGTCATGAAAATATTATAAATTATGTTATATGCATGCACGTTTGATATATGTTTCATGTTGTTTGTTGAATGGTCTTTAATGATACTACATTCTAATGTGACCAGAACATAAGAAAAAACACATTTTCACCTTCAATTGTACTTTCAAATATACATTTATATTTCCTTAGGCCTAAATCATAAGGAAGTCTGCTCTAAATCCCAATTTTAGGAAATTATATGTTATATGCATCCAACGACATGGGAATTTTGTTTTATGTTGTTTGTTGAATGGTCTTCTTTTAAAATATCAGTCTAATACGACCACAACATAAGGAAATCCATTCTTAAAATGTTTAATAGTACAGAGAATTATGATTGGTTATCAAAATCAATTCACATGTTAGATCCCATATAAAAAAAAAAAAATGTTTTCTGTGCATGTGCTGACGTGAAAAGACTAATCTAATAATCTTGTTAATATTAGTTCTAAAATTCATCTTATGACCACAACATTTAAGTTGTAAGTTCTTCTTACATGAAAAATAATAATGCAATTTTATTGTACCGCCACCAGCTGGGAAAGTAATTAAATATGCATAAATGTCTTCTGTGATTGGTTGATTGCCAACATTTCAATGCTTATTGGAGGTTGGTGGGTGGATGGATATAATGCTTAACTCTCACAATGTTTTCATATTTCGAAAAAATGTTTGGAGTATATGATCACGTCCCATGAAAGATTACATCCACAGGGTGCTCCTTAACAAAAATCACAAAAATGGATATATTGTGTTTTTCGGAATCACGACAGACGGAGTAGATAATGTTAAATCTGGTTAAAATGTAAAAATTTAAGATTTTATTTTTAAATGACAGAAAATCAGCACATTCTCGACTGTCTTGGAAATGTGGACCTTGTTAAATTTGGTTGGGTGCGTTATTCACACTCTAAACACCCCACCTGGATATACGGGCGTGAAAACTTTACATTTTACTTGCCAATTAATAAAGTATTATACACTTATTAGATATCTTCTCAATTTCTCAGTATTTTTTTTTTAAATTCTTTTTCCACTTCCAATGCTGCTTGATTTGAAATTTACATACCATTCATGCCGTTGCTCCTATACAGATTCCATGTTCATTCTCAGTCTCTCGGTGGTCATTTTTGACTTTTTTTGGATGTACTGTATCAAAGTGTGTTCGTAAGTTTTACGATTTAGAGATCTACAATTAAGCTACCAACTCCGGTTGTTTTTTTGTTTTTTGTTTTTTTCATATTAATAATAAAAGAACTCAACAGTGTACGTTATTGCGCAGCTGTTTTTAATTACAGTCCCTCTTTGATTAATACTTAGACAATGCAAAAAGTTTATCTTGTCTATATTTTTGGTTTAGGTAGGTGGCATTTCTGAAAGAAAGAGTTGGAATTCGCCGGACCACCAGACACTGCTATCACTTTATATTGGAGAACGGTGCGAGGGTCTGGATCTGGGCCTGCCTCTGGTGCCCTAAAATTGCACTCTCATACTTCACAACAATACAATATTTTTCTTTATACAATTTAGAGTGTGGTTGGGGGGATGGGTGCAATCGCACCGTCTGCATTCCCTATGCATCCACCCCAGCTGAAGCGAAAAATACCCGATAAATTTTTAATGAGCATGCTCATGAACGAGCAAATAAATTTTCTAAGCGTAAAACCTGCTTTAAATTGCTCCTTCTAGATTTAAGATTCCATTGAGAAAAAAAAAAATTACATAATACAGTACTACTACTAAATTCAGACAAAATTCTCAAACCCCTGAACACTTATCTATAGATGCCTAATTTCGTAGATGTAGCCCTAGTGCACCGTTTTGAGACTGGGATTTTAAACTTAGATAATAACAACAATGCAAAAAGAAACAGATAAATATTACAAAAATATTGTAATTGAACACTGATGATGTATAGCCACATTGTACTTTATTGTATCATTGCAAAATGAACAAAAATGCATGCAGATTGGTGGCCTCATTGTTAAAATAACATAGTTTTCATAATAACCATAACATTATGCGACAGAATAGATCTAGCTGGTTTTTTTTGTCATTTTAAGACCCACCAATATATCCACACTTTATAAGTAATCAGATGTGTATAAGAGACAGAATTTAGACTGACAACCCAGTTAAGAAATTCAGACAAAATTCTCAAGCCCCTGAACCCTTATCTACAGATGCCTAATTTCGTAGATGTAGCCCTAGTGCACCGTTTTGAGACTGGGATTTTAAACTTAGATAATAACAACAATGCAAAAAGAAACAGATAAATATTACAAAAATATTGTAATTGAACACTGATGATGTATAGCCACATTGTACTTTACTGTATCATTGCAAAATGAACAAAAATGCATGCAGATTGGTGGCCTCATTGTTAAAATAACATAGTTTTCATAATAACCATAACATTATGCGACAGAATAGATCTAGCTGGTTTTTTTGTCATTTTAAGACCCACCAATATATCCACACTAGACTACTACTTTTAACCAATTTACGATGACCTTACAAACCTAAAACACAAAGGTTAGCAATATTGTAGATCTGGTGGTACATCTGTAGTTAGTTTTGAGTGAGTTATAGTTGTTTTATGGCACAAAGTTTAAATATTACTGTTTTCTATATGAACTCAAACTAGTTCTGATGAGAGCAAGTCCACAATTCAACAACATGATTTCAAGGTCAGGTGTCAAACTCAAAATTGTTTTTTTTTTAAATTGAAATATGAAATATAACGTCTCAGTTTCAATGTTCATGGATAAGGTACTTACAGGGACACAAAAAAGTGGCCAACTTCAAACAGAAAGCTTGATTTTTTTTTAATAGACACAATAGGGGTGCCAGGAAGGTCCAGTGGCTTATAGAATCAGCAAGAGAATAAGCCAAATATTCCAGCAAGGAATACTGCTTTTTAAAAAAATTTTAGAATCTGACAATACCATTTCAGGGGATTTTTAGGGTGCCTATTTTTAATCAGTTTTTCAAAACCATGGTGGAGCTGTGGTTGATTTGAACCCATCCAGGATATTAGACCTCAAATCTGGAGGCTTAAAGCCCTATCGGGAAGCTTGCACACCTCATTAAGGAATTTACAGTTCTGCCCCTGAATTGAGAAACATATAAAATCTTATAAAGATCATATAGAATTCCTATAAGATTGTATAGGACTTTTTTGTAACATCCTGAATGCTTTCTCAACCACATACATACCTTACGTATATCTGACAACTGGCTTTCACTTATCTGAAGCTCATCTTGCAGGTGATCTAATTCTTTCTTCTTGGCAATGTTTGCTTCTTTTTGCTTCTTGGTTCTTTTCGTTGTGTCATGCTAAATAAGAAATAATACTGAACTAGAATTTAATGGAACATAGTTTATATACCCAATTCACATGAGACAGATGCATTTACATGTTACACAGCAGGCCTAGAAAAAAAATGTTTGTGCCTCTGCCTATGAAACTTGTCTCGATAAAATTTCTCCAGCACCGAATTTTATATTTACGCTATACTGTAGCCCAACAATTCTTTGGAGTGTTTGTATATTACCTAACATCTGAAATATCCACAACAACTTTTTACTTGCTTTGGAAAAATTCAGGTATGAAAAGACTCAAAAACAAATAAAATTAATGGATTCCCTAGATGAATTATCTAGTGCCTAAAACTCTGTCCCTCTATCCCATATCACCATGCATTTCACCTCATTAACATTCATTTGCTTCTGTTTTCAATTTGTCTTGGTATTACTATAAAAAGTAAGTTTAAACAATGGTTGAATAAAGAAAAATTGTTGACCCGTACATGTGTCAAAAACATCATGTGTCATGTGAAGATTAATCAGCTTTACAAGCAGCTTCCAGGGTCCCCAGTTAGGTGACTTTCGAAAAACCTGATTTAAAAAAAGTTTTGTAACAAATTTCAATTAGATTTTAAATGCGTGCGGTAATACACATGGACAGCTGACTTCACAGAGACAATAGGGAGTTTAGATTAGCGCAACAACACAACTCCAGAAAGGGTTCACTCATGCTTGACTGTCCTAAGTTCTCTGCACAACATCGATTTGGTCAAACTGCATCCTAGAACTTGACGTTCTCGCATCAACATATATTAGTAACGTCATTATGTTCTAGATTCTACTACGTCATGCAAAACGCTCACTATTTAAAAATAAATGCGAACGATAAACTAGCCTGTTTATAAGTAATCATTATTTGAGGGAAATATTTTTGCTTTCTTGTGGAAGTGTGCGGGAGACTGTGAGAATTAGCGGAGATACTACAGCAATTTGCGAGAGACTTCAGACGCTTGAGTTCCACAACTACCTCTGCCAAGGAGGTTATGTATTCATTATTGTTTGTCAGTTTGTCTGTTAATAGCAGGATTGCAAAAACTAGTAAATGGATCATCATGGAATTTTGTTGAGTGTTTATATACTGATCTAAAGAAAGAGGTGATTAAAGTTTGAGATGAAAAAGTCAAAGGTCATGTCCAAGGTCACAAGCATTAAAAAAATATAGGAATTAACCACAAACACCCTGAGTACATTTTTATGTATTCAAAAACGGGGTGGAGGTAGATGCACTCTATGGAGTGACTGCACTTTTTTACTGTTATGTAAAAATCATTGACAGAAATTTTGAGTGATCATGGTATTTAAAATTATAGAGGCATAAAACAACATTCTTTTTTAACGATGTACATGTTTTAGGAAGACATTACTTTTTAGTGACTATTGTAAGATATGTACAAATACAGTACAATATATTGATTTAATGCGATGCCTAAATGTTTAGAAAGTCGATAAATGTATTTATGTGGCAATGCTGGCCTCATGATTGTAAATTTTTTTTAATTGGAAAAAAAAAAGGGGGGGGGGAGTAAAAGTGAATTGCATTCCACCAATTTAGACCAACCCACCACCCCGCCCCCCCTCCCCAACAGGTAGTATGGATCCTTGATTTTCCTTTCCAGGCCTCCCTTATTTCCAAATTCATGCCCCTCCTCCCTCCTGTCTTGTGGATCTGTCACTGGGTTGACTTACCACAGCTTGTTTCAGCCTCTTTTTCTCCTGCCTGGCATCAGCTCGTTCTTGTATCATGTCTTCCCTTAGGATAATAATCCCCGTCTCGAGGTCAACGATCTGTGCAAGAATTAGAAAGATTGTAAAAACTAGTACAGTAGATTTGCCAATCACACTGAATGAATTGAAAGGCTTTGAACAGTATGAATTAACATAACCATGGAGAAGTTTACATCTTTTGGAAATGTTTGCCCCAATCACCCTCCCTGTAGGTACACCACTGGTCTTTGTCACAGTGATTTATCTCATGGCCATTGTCACAAAATCATCAGTTTGTATTGTATCGTTGTACCATTTGTATTGTATTGGCAACATGCATAATTATGGGTAACTAATATGTAAATGAGATGGTACATAATGTTTTGTAGCCAGATGAATCGTTCTCTCGTCCAGTGTCGCTTGTCAAGCAAGCACATTGCGTTCCTGCTGTTGTGTTGCGAGGTGTAGAATAACAATGTGGTTGTGGATCCAATGCTAGTTGCTTGCAGTAATTATCGTGTGGTATAATTCTGAATTAGACACTGAAGCATTCCTCTGAGCTAGCTGTTGTGTACGATGAGTACTTTGTAATAGGTTATGCCTAATAGTTGCATACATCGTATTTAATGTTATTAATACCAATCATTAAAATATCCCACATGAAGCTGTGTTAATGGATGTCATGTAGTTGCTGTATCTATACAGTTTGGTCTTGGCTGAAGATGGAGTTCGCGACCAGGTCTGGAAAAAAATTGACTGTGCCTCCGACCATGAAAATTATCTTGATCAAATGTCTCCAGGACCAAATGTTATCTTTACACTATTATAGCAAAATAGTAGTACATATATAAAAATATTATATATGCATTAAATTGTAATGTGTAAAAAAAAAAAAATTTTTTTTCTAAAATGCCTCCAGGTTAAAGGTCAATGCACTCAACCATCGGTCGCGCACTTTTTCCAGTTTCAGTTTCAATTTATTTATTGACCAACAAGGTCGGGGGCAGCTTAGAAAGTCAGCTGCCCCCTCCAGACCCGTTCACGACATAGAGCAGCAATGCAGCGATCAGATAAACTGTTAGGTGTCAGCGTAGGGGAGAGATGCACTGAGTTTGGGGTCCAGTCTGCAGTGGTGAAAGGTTTTGATTATTTTGTTTGTATTTATCATGTTGTACTCGCGAGTCTATTGATTGAAATAATTTGATGGATATACATGATTAAAGTTTGTGAGTGAAATATAAATTCTATTTTTGTCCTAGTGTGATATTGGCCTATGTTGGGAGATCTAGCCACATGACAGCTGCCATTTTTTTATTCAACCTTTAGAAATGCCGGAAAGCTAGTAACACGGATACTACAGTAGACCTTGATCTGGCCACATAACTACACTTTATAATTACTTTATAATCACCATTACTTGGTCACGTTCTATCAACTATAAAAGCCTTCTTTCTTTTTTATTTTGTATATTTAAGAGGATAAATACAGTTTCATTATTTTATTGCTATTGGGTCCTAAATATTGTGTACGGTATGCTGGTATATTTGTGCATGTATTGTGGTTGCTTGTACATGGATTCTGCAAATGGGCCTCATCTTTGCTTTAACAATGGAGGAATGTGTTATGTAAAGCTAGCAAGCATTTATATAGCGCCATTTCTTTTGATTGCTTTCTATTCCTGGTCATGGGGTCAACATGCTAAAGAGTTGCTGCCATATTTGCACAGTAGCAGGTAACCCTACCTGATAAAAATTTATGTTCCTGAGGGGAGAGAAGCAATAAGATTAAATGCCTTGCTTGAGTAAAACCAAAATCTAGAGGTTTGGAAATATTATATAATAATTCTGAAGGCACTATGGGAAATAAAGAAAGGGGATATAACAACGGTGAAAACTTATAAAGCATTTTTAAGACACTGTGCATGTGCATTGAGTTATGTTGTTAAACTATAGCAAGCATTTATATAGCGTCTTTCCTTTTGGTTACAAAACGGTTCATTTGTTCAACATGTATCTGCACGGGGTAGCAGGTGACCATTATCTGGACACCCATACTCCTGGATGAAGAGAAGAGATGCTGATACAAGTGCCTAGCTCAACAAAATTAGAGACTAAAACCAAACCAAACTTCTACACGTGCGCAAACAACTTATTCCATCACATGCCTTTACTGACATTTCAAATCCTATTGCGAGCAGACCTCTGCGAGGGGGGATGTTCCTATGCAGCCATATTGTCAATATATTATTCTATTTGTAATGATGTAAATAGAAATAAGGAAACAAACAAAACAGATCCAGGACTTTTTTTTAAAGAGAGCTCAAATATATATATTTTTAAATTCTTAATTCAGGAGAAATGTTAGGGACTACAATGTTCTCTAATCTAAAGCAATAGTTGTTGCATTTGGAAAGGTCAAAGAAATTAATCTAGTTTCCATTAAAATAGACAATCAATAATCCACTGTACCATATAAAGCTGGATTATTGGAGTCTTGGATGGAGAGGGGAAACAAAGTTTTTCTGTATTGCTTTAATACTTATCCAAAAATATTTTCAAGCAATAGGGCACAATTCCATGACCAATACTACAAAACCAACAGGTGTTTGTAATTAAGTTTGCTTGTTTACAAATTTTCAACAAATTTGATGACGTGAGCATCACAGATGTACAGACACACATGCATGAGCGACTGCAAAGTTTCCTACTCCTTTGCAGCATAGGAACCAAAAACAAGTTTTAAAGGCATGATGGGAACTGAAGACTAGACTTTAAGAGATAACAAGATGAATGACAACATACAGCAATCTTTGTCAAGTCGTTCGGGTGCTGTTTTGGAAAATAGAATCCTCAGGAGTAATAACAAAATTTATATACTCAGTCTTAATCTCTTTCCAGACTATCAAATTTGTATGCCCATATATGGTAATGATATGCCTATATATGGTTATGATGCTATGTCATCATTACCATATTTAGGCATGTCACTTATTTTTGTCAAATAAAATTTGATAGTCTGGACAGAGCTTTAGATCTACTATAGCCAGTGAGCAACCAAGTTGTTTGTTACGGGTATGCCATTGCCGGGGCGGATTTGGGGGGGGGCAGCCTGGCTCCTGCCCCCCCCACCTTTTGGGAGGTAAAAAAAAGGAAGAAAAAGAAAAAAAAAATGATAGCCCACAACGCCTCAAATATTATTTTCAGGCATCTAGAACACAGGAGAGCGTCGTCTCGATTGGCCCAACTCTCGGCTCCCCCTTTTGGACATCTCTGGATCCGCCCCTGATTGCCCTACAGTATTACTTGCAGTGTCATAATATAAACAGGTTTGTTTGATCTTTTTGCACACAAGCTGCAAAACAAACTGAACACTAGTAGAAATTAGTGTCGAATAGGGTATGAGAAAATTATTTGAAATGTAAAATGATGACATAACTTGACCTAATAATATGCTTCTAATTTGTTAACATCATTTTACAGTACATACCTTCTGATTCGTATCTCTCAATTGGTCTCTTGTTTCATTCAGTGTGATCTGTTTACTGTAAAATAAGCAATGATTTATTAAGAGACATGGCACAATGGTATAAGTGTTGGGACTTAAATCTAAAGATCATGAGTCCAATTCTTCAATAAGTCACTTACACAGGTTAAAATCAATACGCACAAGTCGAAAGCAAGGAATCAGCGGCGTATATAAGAGACTTGAAATGGGGGAAATGATGGGGCGCAAAGATGAAGTGGTAGGCTCGATAATTATGTGAGGGGCCGGGCGCTAGCTCACAAAATATGGTGATTTTCTTGCCTTGAATGTGCACATTCCCTTATATTCACACACCCCCTACATACAGTACCTAGATAGGCAACTGCAAAGAATGCTAAATCACGAGGGGAACAATATGGCCTTTGCCAAAGAGGGGATAAATCAATGGACACTTTGGGCCACAACATAAGATAAAGCTTCAACAGAACCATAATCCATTCAAATTTATTACTAATCCATCAAAAAAAAGTTTGAAGCCCAAGTCAAAGGTTTTCTGGAAAGCTCCTAGATCCTTGGTTACCCTTAAGTTTATATACCTTATAAATAGAATATATGTAGACATCACAAGTTACAAAAATGAGTAATATGTAGTATGTGTACTACATATAGTACAATAATTCTTTATTAATGCAAAATAATGTTTTATTATAAGACGATACACAGAATTTGTAAATAGTGAGGGCAAACAATAGTAAATATGATATAGATTATATTTCCAATATCTATTGATACATTTATTGACTGAATTGACTGATTGCGTGATCACTGAATGAATGGCCATTAAATGATTGGTTGATTGATTGACATATTGTCAATACATCTATTTTTGTTATTTACAATATAATATAATTAAAAATAATAGTGATTACATAAAAAAAAATTACATTTACATATTGAAATGAAACAAGCAAATAAGGAAGCAACAAAGTATTAAGCTCTAACACCGGTATTCTTAAAATGAACTTTAGTCGTAGTTCGAGCTAAAACTTTAAAATTACGTCACTTCGTATTCTTAAAACGAACTTCGACTAGCACTACGACTAAATGATGTGAACCTCGACTAAAATGATACCTCCGCAGGCCGATTTTTTTAGTCAGCCTAGGGTCAGGCTAAATCGCCGACTTGAAATATTTACCCCACTAAAAACGTGTTTTTTGTAACTCACGATAAAGTGAAACAAATAAAAACGATTGTATACGCAGGTTTGATATATCTTCGGTGCGTTAAACAAGAGAGACATCAAGTTTAGCTTCCAGAAGGAGAAATTAACATGTTTTGCTGGCCACATGCGATAATTCCTGATTTGCACGAAATCCCCTCGCGTTGCGATCACGTAGCTTTAAATGATGATGTATCTGTCTCACTAACCGTATGCATTCGTGTGCGAAACCTCCCTAGTTCTATTGATGAAGAAATTGATGTTAATCATATTTGTACGCTATTATTATTTTCAACAATTGTATAAGCCTTACCAAATCTTTAATCGCTTGTGAGATATTATGCAATATTTCTACATCACTGTCTTGAAATGAGTACTGCGTTGATCTCATCCGATCACCTTAGTAAAGAAAAGGAAAGTATGAGAAATTTCATTTTAAAAAATCTGAATATTTACTATCAACTCTTTATACTTTTATATAATAAATTGCCACTAGTAAATCTGTCTCTTATACAGGCAGAAAATTGTATAAAAGACAACAACCACACCTAGCCTTGTCTGCCATTCGCTGGTTAAGTTGAGAAATAACTTCTTCATGTTGTTGACGTACCATGTCACGTTCTGGACTGTTTTGAACAAAAAAGAATTAAAATGATAATAAAATAATTTTTTTTTTAAATTTAAAATGTTAATCTGATTAAATATATTCTGAAAATTTAAGCTGTCAGTGTTCGATGTATCTTGGTGTGTGGGATGAGGTTGTAAGTGGTCGAGTTCTCTGAAAAATATTGTGTTGAGTATTTTTTTTTCACTCTTTTCACTTATAGTTGACAAGTATGCCATCTGAGACACTGCAGATTGCTAAAAGCATTTATTGGTGTGCTCTGAGTTTGGATGTAGGTCTTTGTCTGTTTTGGTGTGTGCATCTTTTTGTATGTGTGCAAAATTTCTTCCTGTTCTTTAGCTTAAAAAGACATCGTCTTACTGGAGAATAGCATTTTCTTTGCTCAGTTTTTTCTGTTTGTCTTCAAGAAAGACAATGCTATCATTCAAACTCTTAAGCTCATCCTGAAAAAACAAATTAAGAAGATAAAACAATTATGATAAATTATACAATTAAATTATAAACTGGTAAAATTCTTTAAAAGGAACAACTTTAATCTTACTATTAAATTAATATTCAAGAGCAAAAACATAAATTTCCAATACCATACTGTGTAACTATGATATTGAAATCTTACAAGAGTTGTGGATTGATGGTGATAAGGCGAGACATTTTTTTAAACCTAGTTTCGTGGTCAGGAGGGTGAAAAAAAAATTTTTGCCAAAAACATACAGATGAAGAAAATTAAAAAAAAATTTTTAATGGTAAATGTAAACAGTTTAGTAAAGGGATGGTTAAATTCTTTAAATATATAATTAGAAAGAAATATACATACCATATTTTTGGAGATTTCAAGGCAAAGGCAGGCGTAATAAAAATAAAGAAAATCTGAAATTTCTATTTTTTCGTGGCGACGGGTGCGATAATTGGCCAAAAGTAAAATTTTGTTATTCATCATTATTGGCGGGTGGGGTGGTTCAATAAACAAGGTATAAAAAAGTCTCACCTAAATTATAAAATACTGTAGCTCCATGATCCAGCCAGAAAATCACTTTAAGGCCTTGAATGATCAACAACATATCTACACAGCAGGAATAATTTATCTATTTACATGGAGCTTGTTCTTACAAATAATCCATGATGAGCAAATATGGCCAATAACACAACAAGAATGTGACCGGCCCAATCATCATTACCATCACTATCATCGTTATCAATATTGTTGCTATCATTACTATTACCATTACTTTCATTATCGCCACTATCATCACTGTCATCCTTATCACTATTGTCGATCATCACTCTTGTTGTTATCATCACTATTGTTGTTATCATAACAATCGTCGTTATGATCACTATGTACTTATCATCACTCTCATCATCATCATCATCACTATCAACATTAATCTCAATATTGTCATTTTCATTACCTGTAGACTTTTGAGTTCTTCAGCATTAGAAAACCTTGCAGATTCCACAGCATCGGTTATCTCCTTCTTAATTTCTTCCGGGAAAAACTGCAACTTATTTCTCAGCAAGCTAGCAGCTATAGTCTCCGTCTCGAGTAAATTGTGAACCTTTACACGTTCATTATCCTAACAAAAATAATTTTAAAAAATGATTGACAAAGAACACTGTAGGTTAATATAGCTACAGTAGAACCTCCTCCTTTTGGACAACCCTATTAAGAAGACACCCCTATAAGGGATACCACTATTAAGGGGACACCCCTATTAACACTTTGGCCAACCCTACTCAGGGGACACACCTATTAAGGAAACACTTTTTTTCAGCCACAAAACCAGGGAAAGTATAACTTTTAACACTATGGCCAGCCCCTATTCAGAGGACTCCCCTATTAAGGAAACACTTTTTCAGCCACAAAACCACGGAAAGTATAACTTTTAACAGTATGGCCAGCCCCTATTCAGGGGACTCCCCTATTAAGGGGACACTTTTTTCGGTCCTAAATGTGTCCCCTGAAGCCTGGTTTCCATAAAATCGCTACTCTTTCGCTACAGTGTTTTCAGTGCATAACATAGCAGTCCAGGATGCAATCGGAAAAAGGCTCCCCGCATGTAGCAATTGAATGGAAACCAATCTTTAATAGGAGTTCTATTGTATAATATTACAAACTTTTTACAATTTCCAAATAAAAATTGTCAATAAAACAATAGAAAGTCAACATAAAAAGCCCCTACAGTATGCTCATTATTAGCCAGATCACTGAATCAAACACATCTCAGATCTGTGTCTTTCGCAATTCAAGCCACAGCTTAGGGCCTAGCTTAGGCCTCGGCCTACAGTACTCCGTTTTCTTCTCTCATCATGCTTCTCAAGTTATAGTACGTAAGGTTTTGGAAATTGAAATTCAAAATGGTAGCCAAATAATACTCATTCCTTTGTTGCCCAGAATTTGTGATAGGTTCTATTGTTTATGACCCAAAAATGCCTGGCTACAAGCTAGGCCTAGCCCTACCCAAAAATACAGACACCACAAAGGTCCAAGCACCGACATTTTGATATGCCAAAATGAGGTGCATCCTATCATAATTTGCTGTCTTCAAATGTCACAAAAATGGATGTACGAATTCAAACATACATTTATTTTTTACACTTACTGTAAAATGTAAAAAAAAAAAACCAAGATCTTACAAGCAATCCAAAATTTTCATACGCATTTTTCACTTGTAGTGAGCAAGATATGCATGTTGTCCACACATTTTTAGCGGATAGCAACCGGCATATGACATCATAAATGATGATGTATCTGTCTCACTAACCGTATGCATTCGTGTGCGAAACCTCCCTAGTTCTATTGATGAAGAAATTGATGTTAATCATATTTGTACGCTATTATTATTTTCAACAATTGTATAAACCTTACCAAATCTTTAATCGCTTGTGAGATATTATGCAATATTTCTTCATCACTGTCTTGAAATGAGTACTGCGTTGATCTCATCCGATCACCTTAGTAAAGAAAAGGAAAGTATGAGAAATTTCATTTTAAAAAATCTGAATATTTACTATCAACTCTTTATACTTTTATATAATAAATTGCCACTAGTAAATGGTGCACAAATACTAGAATTATGTGGTTATGTGTGGTATAAACAATGTGTATAAACAATTATTATTAAAATTACAGTGGCAAAAGGGGGGGGGGGGGGGGGGGGGGGGGGGGGGGGGGGGGGTTGGATCTGGCCATTCCCCTCTAAATTTTGTCTAAAATAATATTCAAACATAAATCTGAGAGTGCTATTTCCGGTCATCTAGAGGTTCCATAATAATATTAAAAGTTTTCTTGACCCTCCATATAAAAGTCCTTCCCTTTCAAAGTGGTTTTTTTATTTTATTTTTTGGGCTTTACATAGTGATTTTGTGGGAGATTTATCTTAATCAATTCACAAAAGAATCAAGTGGATTGTTTATCCTGCTATTCCTCTGCCGTATAAAACAACAGACGTTTTATTGACTTCGGGTTCGATGGATTTGGTCGTGGAACGGGGTCCTAAACCATCCAACACCTTGGGAACTGCTGTAGACTTTTACATCAACCATATTATACCAGTGCTTATTGGAAGTCTATCCAGGGAATAATACCGTACCTACAGTAGCTTCATGCTTGTCAGGCAACAGGGGTATTGCCAGGATTTCCACGATGGGGGGGGGGAGCCTCAAGGTCCCCGTCGGGAGATCCGATGCCCTAGACAGGGGGGAAGATTTCCCCGACTAGAGCAAAGTGGGCGTGGTCGAACTTTGCTTAAATGTTACAAAAGTGGTCCAGGGTGAGAGGTCCCCGAAGATGTTGACAATAGAGGGGTTTCAAAGGCTTCTTTAATCGATTTTAGAGTCTACTAATATGTAGAAAATATATATAATATTTTTTTCTCCCCGATGAATTGTACTTTTTCTCCCTGACAGAGGTGGGGGGGGGGGCAGCCTTCATCGACGGGGGAACCCTGACCCCACTAGCCCTCCCCGCAGGCGCCACCCTTCCTAACATCAAAAGGGCATAGGCATAGCAAAATTTATACCCAATTCCTGCAGATGTTCAATAGTGCTCGCCACCTCTGGTGCCTTTGTGACTGCTGTCATGATGATGTATCTGGTGAGATAAAAAATATTAAACACAATAATATATAATATTTATGTGGAAATCACTTTCGTAACAGCGGCACACATCACAGTGATGGTGCATCAATACACTAAAAAAAATAAATAAAGAATAAATCATATGAATCAATGAACTTAAGAAAAAAAACAAAAAAAACTACAAGCCTGTAACATCGAAAGGGCATAGGCATAGCAAAATGAAAACTGTTATAATGTACATATGTTGTTTATAAGTACTTAATAAATAATAAATGGAAAATATAATGTATCAAGCATTAACAAGGACACGTTATGTTGTTGAAGAATATTAAAACGGATGCTGTTTATTATAATTTCATATATAAATAGACACAAAAAATGCTTTTTCCTACATCACATTCCCAGTCCAACAATTATCATTACATCAATTTAAAATCCTATTAACTTCCTTTCAGTATTCTGTTTCTACAGTTCTGTGATATAACCAGTTACATCACATGTCCTTGGCAAATTTACACGGCTCCATACATCTTTAATCACTAGGTTAAAGAAAACAACAAATGTTATAAGATGCATTCTTTTAAATATCCTTATCACTTATTTTCAACATTTAATCTACCTAAGTTGTCAATATCATGCATAACTCATAGCTAAGTGAGTGAAAATGATTAAAACATTTAAATCATTCTACCTGTGGATATGACAATACAAATATTCGAGTTCGATTTGTAGAATTTTGCGATGAAATAAAATATTACAGTAGTGTGTATTTTTATAATATTAGAATCCGAATGCTAGGCCTATATAATAATAATATTAAAGTTTAATTTTTACCATCATTTTTTTAGGGGCGGGGGGAGGTTTCAGCATTCCTCTTTTGGTTTCTGGACAAAATGGTAAAAAACCAAAACGGCAATGACCAAAACGACAATACACCAAAACAGCAATGATAAGTACCAAAACAGCATCAGACCAAAACGGCAATGTCAACTACCAAAACGGCAATAGGCATAGATCAAAAATCGATGCCAAGACTGAAGCGCAACCGGGCGCGGGCAGCAGTTTATAATTCTGTATACAATTGTTATTTTAAAGTGTTATCCATTATTATTATTATTAATTTTTCTTTCCTGTTTTTTACTTTCATGACATAAATTGTTTAGCCTCATATTATCTGTATTTTATCATCATGCAAGCAGGTCCGTTTATGGTACAACGACGACTTCGCCATCATCAAGTGCCGTGTACGTATTACTTATAATGGATCATTTTCTATTTATAATTATATATTAGCCATTATAGAATTATATATTATAAAATTATAGCCATTTTGCCAATTATCATACAGTATGTCATTCTGGAAATGTTGCCGTATTGGTTTATTGCCGTTCTAACTTATTGTTGTTGTGGTCTTACTGTTTTGATTTATTGCCCTTTTGGTCCATTGCCGTTCTGGTCTAAAAGTGTTGCTGTTTTGGTTTTTGGCCGTTTTGGTCATTGCCGTTTTGACTAATTGCCGTTTTGACTAATTGCCGTTTCGACCTGTTACCCCTCTTTTCTATGTGAAAACAATGTTATGCAAGTTAAAATTCATGTGAAACTGTTGAATACAGTATTTTGAATCAGTTTAACTGATTAAACTATTAGCAGCAAGGGGGCCGTTACCTAACATTTATGTATAATCAAGGGGGCCAGGAGACACTCAGACAAAAGAAAACTTAGCTGCTGTGTCAGTGTAAGATGTAGACTGTTGTTACCCTAATGGCGCACCATATATAATGCAGTTTATTAGGCATAGCACACTTGGCAGCTGAAATGAGCAGCGACCAAAATGATTGTAGACCTTTATTATTATTTACAGAAACAAAAAAAATCATTGGAAAATGTCAGAACGATGCTGGACATCGGAAGTAAAGCAGGGTGGAAAAGACCCAGACCTGCCAATGCACCCGATCCTGTCGGGTGTCACCTGATATTTAAACAAATCTCCAGTTCACCCGATCGAATGTAATTTTCACCTGATTTCACAGGCCACCCTACCTCCCCAAAAATACTCATACTCGATTTATGCATAATTTGATTGATTTGATCGTTATTATTCAATGTATTCGCCATCTGCTCGCATGGCGGTGCAACAAACAAGCAGCAATTTTCAATTCGAATGTCGCCACCAACGGCCATTGATTTGTAGTGATGTGACTTTTTTGCAACTTTTTGTTAATTCTGGAAACCTCCAGATTTTTTGGTAAATCTCCAGATATTTTTTAAGATTCTTAAAAAAATCTCCAGATTTTCATGACCTTTAAGCTTTAGCCTAATGGTTGGCAGGTCTGAAGACCCTAGGCCTACACCTTAGCCTAAGGGTTGGCAGGTCTGAAGACCCTAGGCCTACACCTTAGCCTAAGGGTTGGCAGGTCTGAAGACCCTAGCTAGCTCTAGGCCTACACGACACCTAAACAACAACGTAACAACCACAAACAGACCTGGGTCCTAGTAGTATTAGTAATGTATCTAGACCTATGCCTTCCTACCTAGCCTATCAGACCCACAATCACACCTAGACCTAGCCTAGTCCTTCCTTGCCTAGCCTAGCTAGGGCCTAGCCTGGTCCTGGACTCTCGGAGAAGGAGGTGTACCCCTGGGCCCTAGGCCTAGCTAGGGCATAGGCCTAGCCTAGTCGACTGGGCCCAAATATACCGCTAGGCTATACGCCTGGCCCTATGGTTAATTTCACATAAATAATGAAAATAAGGCAAGCATTTTGAAATAATTAGAGAATAGGAGAAAGGACATTTTCTAAATTACGTACAATAACTACTCATCCAATCACCAACTTGTCAAGCTTTTCAGTGCCTTGTTGTTATGGTCATAATAAACAGAGGGCGCTACCGTGTTAATTTTTTCTGATTTTTGTCTTTTTGTTTATCAAAGACCTGTTGTATTATGTACGGTACGTTTTGTCCAGTGGTATATTTGGGTAACTGTATGTAATTATTTACTGTACCAGTGGCGGCTACAAGAGGGCCGAGCCGCCCCCTCCCCTAAATTAAACAAAAATTCATTTAAAAAATAGAAAAAATATAAAAATATTAATCAACACACACCTCCCCCTCCCTTTCTCCACTAAATTTTAGGAACATATTATTTAAAACATGGAGAAAAAGAAAATATTAATCAATTACGACAGGCATATGCTACCTATTGAATTATCATAAAGGAAACAAAACAAGAATAATATAAAAATCATTAATTTTACGGCAATGAGGATTTATAATCAATTAAATAATTAAATATCCTATTGGCTTTTGCTTTAGTTAGAATAAAACGGTTAACTCAGGCAACGCAAAATCGGCTCCCCGGGACCGGACATAGGTTTTCTTTTGTTATTATTATCATTATTATTATTATTTTTTTACTTTTTCTTTTCTTTTTTTTTTCTGTTTTTGGAGGGGTGTGGTGGGGGGGGGGGGGAAGCTAATTTTAACTCAAAACCAATCCACGCTGTACAACAGATTGTTTACCTTTTATTTCTTTCTAGGACAGAATGGTCATATAAGCATGAGCATCAATCGTACTGATTCTTGCTTCTGTTGGAAGTCTGTTAATTTTTATCTTTAGCTTGACTCATCCCATCATTCCTCCAACCGGGTTAACTTTTACACCCTACAAGTGAGACGACAGCTAATTGTCTACAGCCCCACCCGCTCCCTCCCCTATGGGGTAGTAGATAGGGCTGCGGACACACAAAAAACAGTACTAAGACACCCAGCACCCAGCCAAAACTTGCAAATTACTGGTTTTTAACTTACAAATCTACTCAGATATATATATATATAATATATCATTTATCAATTCCCGATCCAAAAAAACCCACTTCCGGGCTTCACCAACAAACTGAAATTTAGTCCGAAACAATGTAAGAGTAACTATGGAGACTCAAAAGAATTCGAATCATAGTAACAGTAACAGAAATTGCAAATAGGCCTATTTAAATTTTTAAAATGCTAAATAAATAAATAAATTAAATAAGTCTTAGTGCATTTTTGGGGAAAATAAGGAGTGGGTGAGTACTATGGTACAGTAGGGGAAACTACCAGGAGTCTCAACACTCACTTTAGTATTCACCAATTAGAACCAAGTGTAAACTAAGGATGTAACAACGCTATTCCTGAAAATAACGTAAC
>NW_022744734.1:202894-210332 GCF_011630105.1 Anneissia japonica | reverse complement strand
TAGGTCAAAGGTTACCACAAATTTAACACAACCTCTATTTTACGAATCCCCCGATTTACGTACGCCCTCCGGTCCCGTGCCGTACGTAAATTCGAGGTTCTACTGTATTACGACAATAGTCCAAAGGTCATAACATTTCGAGTTCGAGTACGCTTGCAGTATCATCTGATTTCTTCAAGTCACAGGGATCATATTAAATTGTTAGTTGCTAGTGGCCTAACAATAAATAGCTAAAGTAAGTTAGAAGCCGGTTATAATGTACAATTTAAATCAAAGCATACGATATATTTTAATTGTTGTAGGTTTGCACGTATAGGTCAGGTGCGGTGGGCACTGATTGTTATTCACTGTCGGCTGTTGTATTTGTTTTTATTTACAGTCAATCAGCCCTACAGTCTTTGGAATATTTGTTCAGGAAGCTAAGCTAACAGAGACAAAGAAAAAAGGTCGAGCTAAAGTAAGAAAATATACATACTGCATTTGCGTTTAATAAAAAAAAAAAATGTGGCAGTACACAGAAATGTATACGTTTTTATTTGACGTACTATAAGGCCGATTATGAGGTGAGCACATGAAATAAACTTTGATAACAATAATAGATTGCGTATACATATTACCTTGAGAAAAACCTGCTCTAATTGGGGAAATCCAAGGGTGTTTACCGCTTGGCCTCAGCTCGGTGTTGGTAAAGTATCCGATAATCGGATGGTTTTGGGTTCGAATCCCGATAAGATCATTGAACGTTTTTGTGTCTACTGCCCCCAACGGGAGCTGTAGACACTATGTCATGATGTAGTAATTAAAGATGGCGGAAACGGTACCGGTGAATGATGGGTACCAAAGATCTTATAAACACAAGATTAGCGTTCTCCGCGATTTACGCGTGCAAATTCTGTAATAAGGCATGAATGGCGCCCTCTTGCTAAATTGGAAACTTTTGACCCTTGACCGCTCTGACCATACCACCGTACACCAATCCTGTGAACAGCAGAACAGGAACCATCTCAGATCCATGGCAACAGATAGGACGCCCTCTTCCAAAACTGATTGCTTTTTCTCTTTGGTATAATCGCATAAACGGCGCCCTCTTGCTAAATTGGAAACTTTTGAACCTTGACCGACGCTTCTATTTGTTACGCGTAAATCGCGGAGAACGCTATCTTGTGTTTATAAGATCTTTGATGGGTACCAAAGATCTTATAAACACAAGATAGCGTTCTCCGCGATTTACGCGTGCAAATTCTGTAATAAGGCATGAATGGCGCCCTCTTGCTAAATTGGAAACTTTTGACCTTTGACCACTATGACCATACCGTACTGTGAACAGCAGAACAGGCACCATCTCAAATCCATGGCAACAGATAGGACGCCCTCTTCCAAAACTGATTACTTTTTCTCTTTGGTATAATAGCGCATGAATGACGCCCTCTTGCTAAATTGGAAACTTTTGAACCTTGACCGACGCTTCTATTTGTTACGCGTAAATCGCGGAGAACGCTATCTTGTGTTTATAAGATCTTTGATGGGTACTGCTACCAAGTGGTAGGGGGCGCTCTATTGAAATCGAATAGCGTTAGGAACTCAAAATTTCGTTCGAAACTCGAACATACGTTATAGAGACGCAGCACGTCGCGTTCGACACGAACGCCTTTTACTGTCATTTGATGGACGTCCTCTAGAACATGGTAGTGCTTTCGAGATCAACGACATAACGCGGTAACTGCAAGAGAAGCGTACAGACGGTGTTGCAGCACCACTGAACTTTTCTTTAAAATGGTAATTGCCTGACCTTACTAGGAACCCTACGGTTGGCAAAAAAAAAAAAAAAAAAAAAAACTTTGTTCACTACGCACCTTCCACACAATAAATTAATCACTAGAAAGCAACCAAGTTGGAGATGAAATTAAGTTTACCGTGAAACTGACGAGATAACCTCGGTTTAACGCGAAGACCAATGAGCGGTCGTTCTTGTATTGTTCAATAAAATATTTAAGTTACTAATATATTATCAGCTAAGGCCTAAGCATAGATTGTTGTTTTCGCATTCATAACAGATATAGATACAGTATCAGGAGCTGCAGTTACTGCTGCAGCTGTTACCACTATTCCGTATCTTCCGGGTTTTACTTGAGCTTGAATTGCAGCTGGATCCATTGGAGCAAAACCCATGTCGTCTGCAGGTACAGATAACGAGGGAGAAGTTGGGGCTGCTGGACTAGGTGTGAAAGGCATAGGTCTTGCTGCCACTGGAAGTGCTGCAGTTAGACATGAAGCAAATAGACTCTGGCGATGGGCATGGGAAGGAGGAAGAGGACAATGGGATCAAGAGGAAAAGGAGAAGAAGAATAAGGAGGAGGAAGAGGATGGGAAGAAGAAGAAGACGACGAAGGAGGAGGAGAAGGAGGAGGAAGACGACAAGGGGATTGAGAAGAAGGAGGAAGACAAGGGGATGGAGAAGAAGGAGGAACTAGAACAAAAACAAAAACCAGAACAAGAAGAAAATGAAAAAGAAGAGAAGAATAATCATAAAAAATTTGCGGTGAGTAATCTTTGCATTACTACATGCCAGCATGCATTACTACATGCCAGCACCCATAAAGGGGATAATTTCTCGTTTTTAGTTAGTGCTCCCCAAATACGGGCATCCATATACAGGAGACATCACTCTGTCAATAAGAATAATTTACCCCACCCCCACAGAATAAAGTTCTCAAGAAGTCTGAGATCTATTGTACTTCAAAATGCCCAATTTTAAGCAATTGTTTTGTCTGTGTAGCCAGTATGGCGGGATTCAATGGAAGAGGTTTGGCGGGCGGGGGTGAACCCTCAAAATTCCAAGTAGTGTTGGGATTCACAGTCTTACTGTACAATCGATTCCATAAACTCAATTGTTTAATTTTGTCCTAATTATTGCAGATAAAATTAACAGGAAGACAATGGGATCAAGAGGAAAAGAAGGAGAATGAGAAGAATGAGGAGGAAGAGAAGAAGAAGGAGGAGGAAGACAAGGGGAATGAGAAGGAGGAACTAGAACAAAAACAAAATCCAGAACAAGAAGAAAATGAAAAAGAAGAGAATAGTCATAAAAAAATTGCGGTGAGTAATCTTTGCATTACTACTGTAAATGCCAGCACCCATAGATTGGATAATTTCTCGTTTTTGGTTAGTGTTCACCAAATACGGCCATCCATATACAGGGGACGTCCCCCTGTCAATAAGACTATTTTGGTCCCAAAGGTGTCCTCCTTTATAGACCAAATTAAAGAATCATTCGAGCAGGCTATACGGTACTCTCGGCCAGTATCAAAGTATTAAAACATCATCTGGGCCTACATCACAATAGCATTAAATTTAAAAATATTGAACTTTAGGTCTATTCTGCAGTGTATAAGAGCGCAGTTTTGAAAACACTGGGCTGTCAGACTGGGTTAATGCGCCCACACCAGAGAACTAATTTACCCCCCCCCCCAAGAGACAGCCCAACACCCCACCCCACAGAATACTGACCATAACAAGTTTTCTTGAGAAGTCTGAGATCTATTGTACTTCAAAATGCCCAATTTTACGCAATTGTTTTGTCTGCATAGCCCATGGCGGGATTCAATGGAAGAGTTTTGGCGGGGTTTACCATCAAAATTCCAAGCAGTGTTGGGATTCACAGGTCTTACAGTATAATCGATTCCATAATCTCAATTGCTTAATTTTGCCCTAATTATTACAGAAAACATTAATAGGAGGAGCGTTGATTGGTGTTGGAACTGTTACAGTTGGTCCGTATCTATTAGGTTTTACTGCAGCTGGAATTGCATCTGGATCCATTGGAGCACAACTCATGTCGGCTGCTGCCATAGCTAACGGAGGAGGAGTTGCAGCTGGAAGTGTTGTTGCCATACTGCAATCTGTAGGGGCTGCTGGACTAAGTGCGCAAGGCATGGTTCTTGCTGCTGCTGCAGGTGCTCTAGGTTCTGCAGGTGTTGTAGGTGCTGCAGGTGCTAGTGGAGGAAATACTGGAGGAGGAAAAGGAGAAGAGAAAGAATTAGTGGAAGCAGGTGACGTGGAAGAAGATGAAGAAAAAAGTGCTGCAGTTGTAGGTGGAGGAAAGATTGTCTTACAAGGAGAAGGAAAAGGAGACGAAGAAGAAGAAAAATGAGTGGCGAAGCAGAATGACGTGGAAGTAGATTAAGAAAGAGAAGTGATATTAGATGATGTAGAAGAAATGTGAATAAAAGAACTTACATGATATGAATTAATACAAACAAATACAAAACATGTGTGTTTGAAAAATTCAATAGCCGGATCATCACAATGTGCGCTGACGGGACTAAATGTGCCGTGAACGTTTAGAGCAACATATTTCTAGCCCTGGTTATAAAACAGGATAGCCAAATTATATACATTTTTACAAAAAAAAATTGTTTATGGAAATTTCTATAAGACATTTAGCCCCATTGCCCCCGTCGGACAGGCCCGGATCCCCGTCATCCGACGCCACCACGAGGTCGTCAGACCAAAATATCAAATTGCTTATCCAAAGGCACAATTTTGAGCCAATACTAAGACTGAACTAATTTATTAATTGATTCTGTAATATTACTGCTTAAGAAGACTAAATTATGATTTTAAAGAGAAATAAAATGTTGTACTTTATGTTAAAGATGTGTTTATAAAGGAAAAATGGGAAAATATAGAAATACTGTATGTTTACTTGATCATTATTTCATAATTTTACAAATATATTTAGAAACTGACTTTGAATTATTAACATTAAAAAAAAAGCTGTTACACTTTAATCAAATTTATAATTAAAGTTCATAAAGGGAATAATTATATATTTTTTCTACTTTTAAAGGAAATTTCTTGTCTTCTATTCGAAGTTAATATGTTTGTGCTAAAAAAATATTTTTAAAATACTTTTGAATTTACCATTGCTTCTTTGAATTAATAAAGAAAATGTGTTTAAAAAATAAATTTTGGATCTATTCAGTACCATTAGGGAAAACAAAGACGCTATATTTTATTTAATTAAAAGTTAAAGTAATTCATATAAGAAAGAATTTTGTTCATTGTTTATATTACCATATTTAAGTTAAAATTAAGATTCAAAGTATTTAAAAAAAAAAGATAAGAAAAATACAATGTACAATATAAGTTATCATCTGTTGATCATTTAAATAAGGAATGCTATTTATCCTATTCATTCTTTTGATTTTGGCTTTTGTATTTATTTATCTATTATTTTTCTTTATCTCTATTCGTTTATTTACCAAGTTTTGTTAAATTACTATTATGTATATTTTTGTACTATGTAAATTGATGAAAATTTTAAAAAGAAAGGAAAAACTGAAGACTGATACTAAGCCATTTTTTTATTCAGGGACCCGTGTCACAATATTAGAATATTTCATTCTACTTTACGTACTGGTAACTATATCAACTAATAAATATAACGATCTGTGAATTGTAATAAGTTACATGAATATTAAGGCAAAATGCCAGTGTATGATTCGTGCACTTAAGTGAAGTGTAAAAGTATGCAAATATGTTATCAAAAGGGTTAGTAAAGAGGTATCTAGCCAGGAGTTGAACATAAAGATGTGGACTGAGGCGTGTCAGGTAAAGGACATATCATAGTCCGGCAGCTTAGCAGATGGATATGGACGTTCCGGACAAAAGCACCAATTTTTTTTACATGCTCCTTATGGCCATAGCATTCAATTTTTGGTAGGAACCACCTAATCCGAGGTCATTATGGCGGCCATCTTGGATTTCAAAATGGCCGAATAATATATAAAACCTATGTTTATCTATATCGCCGCTTCTAAACCACTTGGAATTATAATTCTAATGTCTGAAACTATTTTTATATGGTCAAGGAAAACCATCATACCATTTTTGACCTGGTCAGATTGCCACAAATACGTCATTTAAGGTAAAATA
Source organism: Anneissia japonica (assembly GCF_011630105.1). Taxonomy (NCBI): domain Eukaryota; kingdom Metazoa; phylum Echinodermata; class Crinoidea; order Comatulida; family Comatulidae; genus Anneissia; species Anneissia japonica. The sequence continues at coordinate 204,395 of NW_022744734.1, read as the reverse complement.
TTGTATGGTATCTTAAAAATTACATAATTGTCATATTTTACATTAGAACCGTACCCTGACTCTCAGAATTCAAAATCTTTACTATGAACTACAATATTTCATTCGAGGTCATTCTGGTGGCCATCTTGAATTTCAAAATTGCTCCACGCAAATCCTATATTTATCAATATATCGGTTTTTAAACCACTTTAATGAGAATTATGATATCTAAAATTATATTTCATGGTCAAGGATTTATAACACGTGTGACATGGTCAGATGGTCATTAAGATAATAAAAGTTCATTTAAGGTCATTCAATGTATATACCATACCATTACGATTTTTTACCTGGTCAGACTGCCACAAATAGGTCATTCAAGGTCAAATATTGTATGGTATTTTAAAAATTACGTAACTCATGTATTACATTAGAACATTAGAATCATATCCATGCTCTCAGAATTCAAATGTTTTACTATGAAATACATATGTATATATATATATATATAAGTATATATATATATATATATATATATATAACATCCCTATACCAACAGCCAACGCTTACAAGAAGAAACTCATCGAAAAAGTGGAAAGCCTTCTTAAACGCATGAGATGGAAAGCATTTTTCTCACTAAACGGACGCAGCAACGACTCCGACTACGACGACACCGACAACACTAAAGACAACTACGGACTTAAAAGCAAACGATGCCCTCCACAAATCACCGAAATGAACAAAATGTTCGCACCTCAGCACCGACTACAGCATTTTGCTCTATAATGATGACATTATGCTAATTAAATAAAACATGTGTTATATATACACATGGTAGAGTATGCTTATTCATCCATGAATAAATATACCGTAGTGCAAGATACACGAACATAATTACCGTATAATGCAATATAAATAACAAGCGATGTGCGCCTATTATACGAGTTGACGGATATTGTGAAATACATATAAAAAATGTGGTCTAAATTAAATATGTGTTACGAATACACAGGGTACAATATGCTATGCATTATTTAGTAAACCAATTAAATGGCTTTTGAATTAAGCAAGGTGTATACGTTAAATTTCTAAATAACAGACTGCTGGTATATTATTTAGTGTTGGTTTATTAATGGCAAGAGGACCATGTATGGTATTCCCATCATATGGAAAGATCTACCAGGTGATAAATACGCCATAGAGCATAAGAAATCAGAGGAATCAACTTCGGGTGGGGGGTCAGTATTAGAATAAGCTACTGTACGTTTCTACAGGGGTTCAACTCAGGCCCTACAACGGCTCCAGTCAGGGTGGTATGGCACACGCCAAGGAAAATCAGTTTTATTAGATAGGCCTACTTAATAACTGCTATATATACTTATTAATCAATTAAACTGATCGATTTTTCACTTTTTTCATTTAAAAAAATCCCTACTTTGAGCAGGGGTGGCGCGAGCGGGTGGCCCAGGGTCCCCCGTCGAGGAGAGCTGCCACCCCCCCCCCCCAGTCGGGGAGAAAAAGC
>NW_022744734.1:201066-202849 GCF_011630105.1 Anneissia japonica | reverse complement strand
GAGAAAAAGCACAATTCGTCGGGGAGAAAAAAATATTATATGTATTTTTTACATATTAGTAGACTCTAAAATCGATTAAATAAGCCTTTGCAACCCCCAAATTGTCGAAATTTTCGGGGGCCTCGCCCCCAGGACCACTTTCGAAAACTATTAATCGAAGCTCAACCACGCCCACTTTGCTTTGCGCCACCCCTGACTATGACATGGCCCAGGCCGCCCAATATACATGCGTACAACCCGTAGCTGAGCTATGGCCCTGGTTCGAGACGAACACGTGTCAATTATTTTAGGGTATTTTTTTCAACATACAGAGCAGGCCGGTATGGTAAAACATCATTTTCAAAACATTATTTCTACTGTTACAGCAATGTTTATTAACTAGTAGAAATATCATTTCTACTGTTAAAGCAATTAGTCCGGCAGCTTAGCAAATGGATGTGGACGTTCCGGACAAAAACAATTTTTTTACATGCTCTTTATGGTCATAGCATTCAATTTTTGGTAGGAACCACCTCATCCGAGATCATTATGGCGGCCATCTTTGATTTCAAAATGGCCGCCTAATAAAATGTTTATATCTCCGCTTCTAAACCACTTGGAATTACAATTCTAATGTCTGAAACTATTTTTATATGGTCAAGGAATCCATCATACCATTTTTGACCTGGTCAGATTGCCACAAATACGTCATTTAAGGTCATTTAAGGTCAAATACTGTATGGTATCTAAAAAATTACATAATTGTCATATTTTACATTAGAACCATACCCTGACACTCAGAATTCAAAATCTTTACTATGAACTACAATATTTCATTCGAGGTCATTCTGGCGGCCATCTTGAATTTCAAAATTGCTGCCACGCAAATCCTATATTTATCAATATATCGGTCTTTAAACCACATTTAATGAGAATTATATCTAAAATTATATTTCATGGTCAAGGATTTATAACACTTGTGACATGGTCAGATGGCCATTAAGATCATAAAAGGTCATTAAAGGTCATTCAATGTATATACCATACCATTACCATGTTTTACCTGGTCAGATTGCCACAAATACAGTAGGTCATTCACGGTCAAATATTGTATGGTATCTTAAAAAATTACGTAACTCATGTATTACATTAGAACATTAGAATCATATCCATACTCTCAGAATTCAAATGTTTTACTATGAAATATATATATATATATATATATATATATAATATATATATATGCATATGTATATATATATATATATAGTAATTATGTATGTACAATTTTCAGTGAGATTAATATGCTTTAAATTAATTTTTATATACTTTTATTGTCATTGAACTCACTGTATACAATAATTTCTTTATATATATATATTATTAGATATACATGTATATATAAACCTCTATATAAACAAATAACAATAAGCATTGCTTCTATCACTTACCTATTGACAATGTTTATATATATATATATATATATATATATATATAATTGACATTATAATATATATATTTTATGACGGATTAACAATATTTAAATAAATTTTCAATTAGCTGACTGAGGGCTGAACGTCTACAGGACATTATATTTAGGTGCATATATAATAAAATAACAAATAATAAAAAACAATAATAATTTATATACTTATTTAATTTAATAGACCAATAGGATAAACCCATTTTGTAAATAATAATGTACAATTTAAATGCAACAGAAGAGGAAAATCTGATCAGAATGAAAAAGAAACCCTGCCTTCACCACTACTCGAACTCAGCACCTTTTTCTTAACGTGCGAAG
>NW_022744734.1:193820-199539 GCF_011630105.1 Anneissia japonica | reverse complement strand
TATAAAGTAACTATGCTATATATGATATTGTATTGAGTATTAAAGCATATATTGATAGTAAAGAAACATTGTAAAATAATTAGCATACCATTTATAAATGTTATTACTTACTTACTTGTTACTCGAGTTTCGCCGTCTCTTGCAAGAGTACATTTGGCCATCATGGACTGATACCAGTTAACTTCATTGCTGCTTTGGTTGTTGAGAGTGAGTCCGATAGATCACTATGGCTTTACAATATTTTGGTGGACCATTGAAAATATATATATTTTTTTTTATTCTTTTTTATTTTACAATTGGCAGCTATTGAATTCGGGAAAAGCAATCTCTTACAGATAGTTTCCTGTCTACTTGACATATGGAGAGTGTTGTATAAGCACCAAACACCCAAGTGCTTGAATGATTTTGAATTCTTGAGATTAGTTGACTGTAATTTGATAATGTTGTCTGGGTAGGGTCCATGGACATCCTTCAAATTCCATACCATTGTTTCGGTTTTTTCGATGTTGATGCAAACCAAACTCCTTGAGGATTTTGTATAGATGGTTCACCATGATTTCTAGGTCTTCCCTGTGCCAGCTATTTATTACTAGATCATCAGCATATCCTAGCTTGCACCCATAATAAATTCCTTGCATGGGTGATATTCTTCTTTGAGCTCTGTCTGCTGCCTCGCCGGGGATAAGATATTTAATTTGCAATCCCTTACGTTGTTCTTTTGTAAAGCATCTGTTTCTGAAGACACGTAAGGCGTAATCGAGATATAGATTGAAAAGTGTTGGGCTCTCCTTTCCACCTTGAAGAACACCTGCTGTGGTTTGAAACTGAGATGTCTTGTTGAGCTAAGTAAGAATAAGTTTGTGTGTAAAGTGCCTGAAGTATATGGATATTAGTTTGCGATTGTGATGGTGCATACGATTGGTGATGCACTTGAACAGGAAATCTCTTGGAACATGGTCATATGCAGCAGATAGATCAACAAAACAGGTATACATTCTGCACTGCAAAATGTGGGCCACTTCCATGAAGTTGTTTACATATGTAGATTCCATCACTCATCCCACTCCAGATCTAAATCCGAATTGTGTTTGCGAGAGTTGGTCTTCATAGAAATAGTGAAGTCTTTCTAGGATTATGTTCATTGCCATTTTTACAAGTGTCGAGGAGATTGAGATACCTCTATATTTAGTTGGGTCCAATGGGCTACCTTTGCCTTTTCAGATAGTACAGATTTTCGACATTCCCCATTGAATGGGGGTTGATTGGTTGGTCCATATCATATAGTAATTCTCATATAAGCGATGTTGGAGAATTGTTCATTGTAATTTGGAGGACTTCTGGGTCGATGTCAAGATATGCTTTTCTAAGTCGAAGACGGTTTATGGCAGTTATGGCCATTGATGGTGGTCCGTCCTCTATGCCTATTTCTTGATTCCATAGTTTGGTTATGTACTCGGGTGGCATAAGAGACGATTGATCCGGATTTAAGTGGTTCTTGAAGTGTTGATGTAGTCCAGGACATGTGGATTCGGTTTTTTCTTAGATATTTTACCCTTCTCCGGATTTGTTTTCGGTTGTCCTGGTGACAATCCTTGTCTGTCTCTAGATTTCTTCTGAGTTCCTTACGTACAGTCACCAAGTGTTGAAGTTGGTCGTCAGTAATCAAAATAATAATGTCAGTAATCAAAATAATAATGGTATTACTGTATTCATTTATAGATGGTCGGAGGATGTATAGCCAAATAGCCTATACCCAGACTTATGTACTGCCGAATATACTAAAATGATAGACTGCAAACTGAGGGAAAAACCCGCAGCAGTTTGAAAAACGTAGTAGACAAATTGTACCGGTAATGCAGTTGCATTGTTACAGCGGTAGAGGTTTCGAAAAGTAACACAACAGTTTATTATTTGATTTGTGAACTTTTAGTTTATTAAAACCAGTTTATTTTGTATATATTCCGTGTCTTATTTTCAGTCCATGTCATGACACCCTGCCCGAGGCTCGGCCCCTTTATTCATACCCAACTGTCGGAAAATTTCTGCATTCACCACACTGCTAGGTATCAGTGGGTAGGAAAAAATGTCAGTCATCAAAATAATAATTATGCCTACTGATTTTTATAGACAGCTTAGGTCATGATAATGGTATATAAGTGATGCATGAGGCAAACAATACTGTAAGTAACGATGATGATGATAATATGATGATTATTCAATTTGAATAGGCCTTTTAACTATGATCATGCCGATGTTGTCCCGTAGCCTGGTTCTTCCAAAGGGGGTTCTCTAGCTAGGCGTAGGGTGTCTAAATAATACTATTACAGCAGTTGTTTGAAAAAGGTCTGCATCAAAACATTATGTCTGAATCTGTGTGGGTATGTAGTGCATTGGGTTTGAGGACTCGTTCGGGAAATTCAAGGGGCGGGGGTTTGCTAGAAAAGGGGGTTTGCCTGAACCATAAAAAACCCCGCTATGGGCCTGCGATGATATAAGTGATCATCAATTAACGGCGCGCGTCAGTACTTGTCATTTAACGAAATTTTCAAAAGGCTTTAATGGCCTATAAAGTAGGCCTAAACAGAACGGTGTCATTGGCATTATTATTAGTGTGGCCTGCAAATTTTGTTCGTCAGGTGTTTATGAAATAACCGAAATAGATTATAAGATGCAATTAAACTGAAATGACTACAACGAAACTGATGTAAATTTATCATAAACAAAGAACGGAATTTATTTTAAAGTTACCATAATATGAGTGTTTGAACAGTTTTTTCACTAAAAAGGGTTATTTATATTAACTGTATCCAGTACTTCTGTGTATCCTAATTTAGCGTTAATTAGCACTTTAACTATTTAATATTTAAACTATTATTTAACTGTAATTAACGGAAATATGAATGAGAAGCAATAGACTGTATCCCCGGGAATACGGTAACAATAAACAGGTGCTCAGACAGGCTCCCTGCAAATAATCACAAAAATAAGCTATAAGCCTGGTTCTCATGAGAGCCCTAGTATCCGGATCGGGAGCTGTGTGAGAATGGCCGATCGGTTAGCGGTATCCGGATACCGCTAACGGTTAGCGAGCGCTATCGCTTAGCACGTTGAGCGTGTTTTTATCATCAGCCAATCACACGTACGCGTTTACAATTTCCAGTTTCTTATTGGCCAGTTATTCGATCATCATATTCTTGGTATCGGGATCTTCTCGTATGCTGTCTCTTATACACATCTAGATGTGTATAAGAGACAGGTTATACACACTCTACGTAACACCCCATCTACTGGATATACGGGCCTGGAAGCTTGAAATGTTACTTGCTAATTAATGCAGTATTATACGCTTATTTGATATCTTCTCAATTTCTCAGTATTTAAAAAAAATTCTTTTCCCACTTCCAACACTGTATGATTTGAAATTTACATACCATTCACGTCGTTGCTCTTCTTCTGATTCTGTGTTTATTTTCAGTCTCTCAGTGCTCGGTGGTCATTTTTGACTTTCTATCTAAGTGTGTTCGTAAGTTTTAAGCTCTATGTCTACAATTAGGCTACCAACTCCATTAAAGACTTGTTTTTTGTTTTTTTGTTTTGTTTTGTTTTGTTTTATTTTTAACGAATAGCATTCGTTAAAATAATGAAATAATAATTCATTAATCAAAAAATAATAATTAAAATAATATATTTTCGCTTTGGTGTAATTTTAGTAAAATTATATATGCCTTTCAATAAGGTTATAAGAATCAACGTAATGTATAGCCTATCCTCCCTGTGATTGATTTTGTATTAACCATCCATTGTCAAAGGTTTGTAAGCATGCGCAGATGCTGTCTCTTATACACATCTAGATGTGTATAAGAGACAATGGTATACTGGGCTACATGTATGTTTTATCTTATTTTTATCACAAAAGGATTCAAATTCTGCACTAACAAATTGTGGGCCGTTGTCAGACACCACTTCTTCAGGCAAACCATATCGTGAATATGAGTTTCAATTCCTCGATTGTTCTACTACTTGTGGTACTTTTCATATGCACCACTTCTAACCACTTACTATGACTATCTATTAAGACAAGAAAATTATTACCATCCTTTTCACAATAGTCGACATACACTCTTTGAAATGGTCTTGCTGGCCATTTCCACGGAATTAAGGGTGTGTGGGTGGAGTGCTTCTTACACTTTGACATGTTTGACAATTTTTAACAATCATTTCAATATCGACATCAAGTTTGGGCCACCACACATAGGATCTTGCTATGGCTTTCATTTGACAGATACCTGGGTGTTCCCAATGTAACTCTTTAAGCATTCTTTCTCGCAAATTTGTGGGAATTATAACTCTCTGACCTCAAAGCAAGCAATTTCCAATGCAAGATAGCTCAAGCTGTTTAGATATGTAAGGTTTTAGGGAATTTTCTTCACTCATTATGTTACAGACTGACTTTTCTGGCCAGCCCTCCTTTACATATTTAAGGACTGTTGTCAGTACTTCATCTTTCAACGTGGCATTTTCAATTTCTTTCGCAGTCAGCGGGAAATCTTCCTCAATTACACTGACATTATAAAGCTTTTGTTCAAGATCTTGTTGCAATTCATCTTTACAGGGCAATCTTGACAGTGCGTCCGCAAGAACATTTTCCTCGGACTTGATATACTCAATTTCATAATCATATTGGTTGAGAAGAAGCGCCCATCTTTGAATTCGGCCAGCAGCCATCACCGGAACTTTACTTGTTGGACCAAAAATCTTTAGCAGCGGCCTATGATCTGTTCTAATCGTAAATTTTCTACCCATTAGGTACTTATAGTAGCGCTTAATACCATAGATTATACTTAAAGTTTCCTTTTCGATCATACTATAGTTCAGTTCACTTTTGGATAAAGTCCTTGACGCATAATGGATGGGTAATTTCGAACCATCATCCTTTTGATGCATAATCACTGATCCAATTCCATATTGGCTTGCATCACACTCAAGAATTAGCTTTCGCTAAAGGCCAACTCAGACAGCGTCGGCCGACGCAGCCCGACGCGATTTGTTGTCGCGTCGGGTCTGTGTGAGTTGAACGTAGACGCGATGGTGTGCGTCGGGGGCAGTCGCGTAGTACAATAGGCATTTTTTTCGTTTTGACTACGCGGCCAGTCTACTACGAACTAATGGAGCGTGACGGCAACGCCAAGACACTGTTCGCGTAGTAGACCAAGAGCTGTTTTCGTTTTTTTAAGGCGACTACGACGACGCAGCACACACGTAGGCCAACGGAGGGGAGTTAGTCGACCATGGTTTTATTACCAGAGAACAATGTTCCCTTGTTTTATATTTGAAAAAGGAAATGTGAAAAAAAAAAACTTTAGCCAAATACTGTATACAAAATTAAAAGTTTCCAATAAACACTGAAATTAAAAGTTTCCAGTAAACACTGAGTGATGTTTCGCTGTTGGCTAGGATCTAGACCTACCTAGGCTAGGCTAGGCCAGCCTAGCCTAGGCCCTAGGTGTCAAAAGAGTCGTTACCGGGAGAAGAGGTGTGTCAGGCCTGCTCAGGCAATTTGCCAAATGCAACGATGATGTACAAATAAATATCAATTTTAAACAGAGGTATTTTAATTTATATAGCAAGGCTTGATCCACGATATCAAGGGCGGATGCCCTAGCTAGCGGCACCAGATAATGTGTTTTCTCCTACCCGAAATCCACCCTGACAAGGCTAG